>NW_009696147.1:176519-207676 GCF_000703405.1 Apaloderma vittatum
CCATCCCTGGAGGTGTTTAAAGAACGAATAGATATGACACTTGAGGATATGGTGTAGTGGTTAGAGAAATGCTGGGAAAAAGGTTGGATTTGACGACCCTGGAGGTCCTTTCCAACCATAATGATTCTGTGATTCTGTGATTTCAAATTAAAGGAACTGAAAAAGAACTCTAAAAAAACCACAAACCCAAATGTATTTTATCAAGACCAAAAGGTATAGGCTCATCCAAAGTAATCATATAGGCACTAGATTCAAAAACGTGAGGAGACCAGAGTTAAATCTTTCCTAGGCTGTAACACTTACTTCAAGTTCATTGACTTAGTGTCTGAAGGGTGGATAGTCTTCTCTTGCCACATGTCTAGTGAGCAGCTCTGCCATGATCAAGGGAGACAATCACTGGCAATAGCATTTGTGTGGACTGTTTGTTCCTTGGGAAAGCAATTCAGTCCACCTGCATAATCACCAATGTCTCTTGTTCATTAACTAGCTCTATTAATGAGGACGAAGCAGTGTTTCCCAAATTGAAAGTATATATATATAAATTGAGTGATCACAAGAGTTTCTGTCTTTTCTGCAATGGCCGGTGCCCAGGGATGACTCCATCTGACCTCCTGCTTTTGATCCGGATCCTGAGTTCCCGAATCCAGCTCCCTGTATCCAGCTCCCACCGCCGCTGAGCCTGGTGCTTCCCCGGTGCCGCCTGCTCTGCAGCATCAGTGGGGATTGATGTCCGGGGGGGGAGTCAGGTTCGATATCGGGCTTATATATAGTTATATGAAGTTCCTTATTTTTATCATTTCACTATTATTTCCATTATTGTTTCATTAAAGCTGTTCTGTTTTTTTTCTTTCCTAACCTGTAAGTCTGCCTCATTCCCTTTTCCTTCCCATTGGGGCGGGGCGGGTAAGAGGGGGTTAGAGAGCGTCTGTCCGCGTTTAGTGGCTGGTCCAGCCCTAACCTGCAACACCCACTTAGTGCCTGAGGGAAAGGCTGTTAATGTTATCTACCTAGACTTTGGTACAGCCTTTGACACCATTTTCCATGGCATTCTCCTGAAGAAACTGGTTGCTCGTAGCTTGAACAGGCTTACTCTTCACTGGATGAAAAACGCTGGCTGAGCCCAAAGAGTGATGGTGAACAGAGTTAAATCCAGTTGGTGACTGGTCCCAACTGATGTTCCCCAGGGCTCAGTGTTAGGGACAGCTCTGTTTAAGATCTTTATCAGTGAACTGGATGAGAGAGTTGAGTGCACCCTCAGTAATTTGCAGACAACATCAAGTTTTGCAGGAGTGTTGACCTGCTTGAGGGCAGGAAGGCTCTGCAGAGAGATCTGAACAGGCTGGATTGATGGGCTGAGGCCACCTGTACGAGGTTCAACAAGACTAAGTTCCGTGTCCGGCACTTGGCTCACAACAAACCCAGGCAATCCTCCAGGCTTGGGGAGGGTGGCCTGAAAGCTGCCTGGTGGGAAAGGAACAGGGGGTGTTGGTCAACAGCTGTCTGAATCTGAGCCAGCAGTGTGCCCAGGTGGCCAAGAAAGCCAGCAGTGTTCTGGCCTGCATCAGAAATAGTGTGGCCAGCAGGACTAGGGCAGTGACTGTCCTCTTGTACTCAGCACTGGTGAGGTTACACCTCGAATCTTGTGTTCAGTTTTGAGACCCTCACAACAAGAAAGGCACTGAGGTGCTGGAACATGTCCAAAAAAGGGTAATGAAGCTGCTGAAGGGTCTAGAGAATAAGTCATAAGATGAACTGGGGTTTAGCCTGGAGAAAAGGAGGCTGAAGGGAGACCTTCTTGCTCTCTACACCCACCTGAAAGGAGGTTGTAGTGAGGTGGGAGTCAATCTCCTGTCCCAAGGAATGAGTCATAGGACAAGTGGAAATGGCCTCAAGTAGCTCCAGTGGAGATTTTGATTGGATATTATGAAAATCTACAGTGAAAGTGTTGTCAGGCACTGGAACAGGCTGCCCAGGAAAGTGGCTGAATCATCTCTGGAGGTATTTAAAAGACATGGTACTTAAGGACATGGTTTGGTTGTGGACCTGGCAGTATTATGTTTACAGTTAGACTTCATGATTTTAAAAGTCTTTTCTAACCTAAAAGATTCTATAACTGAAGAGGAAATTTTCTGCCTGCCAGAAAGCTATATAATCTATTTATATGATAAATCTCATTTCACTAGCAAATTAGTGCAGCAGTACTTCCATAAGAATTTGTTAAAAGATGTCTCATGCATTCTGAAAGCTTGTAATATAATAAAAAGACGGCTGCCAATAGCAATTTTTAGATTGAATGCTTGCAATTGTCACTTAGAATGTTGCTTGTAGTCTAAAGGTTTACAAATAAAAATTATTGATTCACAAAGATTAAAAATATTTAATACATCCTTAAAAACTGGTTGTTTTTTACTTTTTTAGAAGCAAAAGACCTGATCTCAGTGAAACATGTCCTTATTCACAAGTAGAAAATGAATAGCTTACAAGTTGGTTTAATCTACAGAATTTTAAGTTTTTTTTCAAGAAATGCTAAATTAAGCTTTCATTTCTTCCACACCATTTTTCAGCCTAATCCCTTAATTAAACTTGTCCTTAGGCCAAATGATTTGGGGAATCCTGAGACTGCATTTTCAGGATAAAAAACTGTCTTGCAAACAGGCGGAGACCTAAGTTTCCCTTAGAAAGATTTTCATCGTCACAGTTTTGCTCAGCGTAAAAGCGTAGGAGGTACTGAAATAAGCCCTCAGTTAAGTTAGTTGATGTGAAACATAAGATGTCCAGGGCCTTGAAGAACGCTGCTCCTGAAAATAATTGGTCTGAATTTCTCTTTCAAAAATGTTATCTCATTTGGATATCATTTATTATTCGCACTCAGTTTGCTTCATCTCCTGTAGTGCAAAAATTATGCAGATATATCCAGTTTCTCCGATTGGTTTTCTGTGTCTTTTTCAAAAAGGCAACTCAAAAAATATTTTTGATTTTGATCCATTTGTACTTGGAGCTTAATGTCTGTGGAGATTATTATAGCTGCAGTTCTGGAGAACTGGTTAACCGCAGTACAAACATTCCTGCAATATTTCTCTTACATTTGGATCAATCACTGGTAAGGCCAGTCTCTTCAATGGTCCCTTAGTTTCTACTGATAGCTTTACTCTGGAAATCAATGCTGTCAGTGTGACACCTTGCAACACATAACATCAACCACAAAGAAGTCCCCAGGCCATTAATGTTGCAACAGAAGTATTCATTTTGTAATCAGCAAATGTATCAGGAAAAGATGTAAAGCACCTGGACTCATATGTTCTTCATTGTGTTTTTCCCCTCAAAACCTCCTGATCTCTAGCCCTCAATATTGTAGAAGAGACTTACATGTGATGTGTTATCTAGGAGGAAGAAAAAAGTAGAAGAAATATGAATAGTACAGGTAGTGCCTGTTTCCCCATGGGCTCACTCCAGATCTATAACATCTCCAAATAAGGAAGCCTGTGGGAAAATTTTTATCTAAATATGATCACTTTTTTGGGTTGGATGCTGTTCCCCATGCAGCTGAAAATGCTACAGCTGATTTCTCTTAACTTGGTTTATCTTCCTGGAGTTGATATATTGGTATGTTCAAGTTTTTACAGCTATCATAACTTGACAAATCCTAGAGCCTTCACTCAAAACAACACTCTAGTGTGGCAACAAATGGTCATGTGTCGGAGAGCTGGATGATTTTTTTAGTTAGGTCACAGAAATAGTTACTTTATGCTATTGTAATCTTAGAACCTCTAGACTCCATTCTCTACATAGTCAATACAGAGCAGATGGTACTTTCAGGAAGAAATTCAAAGTATGTAAGTTGGATGCTTATCTAGGTTTAAGGAGTACCTCAAAATATACTTTTAGTACAAGAAGAAATTTAACAATTTCTGTATTTATTATTTAATAGAAAAATCTTGTCTGTTTGCTAGTTCTTTAATCTTACTAAATGTCGTACTCTGAAAAGCAGTGACATTGTGATATTTTCATTAACAATTTATATAGCTGCAGTGCAACTGTTTACCTCACAATAAAAATCTCCCCATTCCTTGAGGTGATCTTCTATATTCCTGTATTACAGTACAATTGTCAAAGAATAATAGATAAAAATCCTGTCGTTGCTTTCCTTCACTGCATTCCTCGGTTCTTTTGTTACTTCCTACAACTGTATGAACTAGTTTCAGCAGATACAAATAATTTATGGATTAAACAGGAAAAAATGCGGAAGATGTTTCTTCCAGGCAAAAAAAAAAAAAGGACAAAAAAAGAAAAAAAAAACCACCACAACCTTCTGGTAAAAGGTCCTTACTTAGGTAAAATTGGATGCTTATTATTTTGCACTCTAATATAGCTTTGCCTAAAATTATTTTTCTTTTCTTTTTTCTTTGTCTTTTTTTTTTTGGCAAAAAGTGACCTGTTCTGTTTCATATATGAAAGGTGCACATTAAAAGAATATGAGCTAGCAAATATCTTTACTGAAGCTCTGTTGGCAGCCAAGATCACTGACAACTTCCTGGCTGTGATTCATAATCTATATTGGTGCCTTTGAGACAGCAAGCTATTGATTTTTCCCAGTCTATAATCCAAGACCATATACACAGCTTGTTAGACATCTGTGGGAATATAAACTGAGTTTTGATACAATTTAGGGAGCTTCTGTTAGCAGGGCACTTACTTTTTGTCTTTGAGAAAATCTTTACACATCTGTGTAATCTTGAAGAGCTTTTTAACAGATAATTCAATAGAGTTTGAGTTGTTTCTATTTTTTTTTATAAAGTGCTTCACTTGGTGGAACTTATATGAAGCAAATTTCAAGTGGAAAATAAAAATAAAAAATAATAATAAAAAATAATAATAAAACATAGCTTCTCACTTCTTTTTATTTCATTTGATTTTGTTGAGTATAATTTGGAAGTGTTTCTGGTTTTTCAAGTTTCATATCTTGTCCATTTTACGAGCCCCTCCAAGGAAAACATTCTTATCTTTACTGTCATACTCATGGTACATATGCACAAATAACGTTCAAAAAAGCCATCATTAACTACAATGCAATTTTTCCATAAAACAGGGATATTACAGTAAATGCACTAGAAATTTTCCAAAAATATACATAGCTAAAAAAATGATTCTCAGATTCAAGCCACAGCACACACTCCTTGATTTATTAAAGTGACTACACTTAGAATTAATTTTCTGTCTTCTGAGAGTAACCTAAGGAGAAGGAAGAAGCTAATATAGTTTGAAGCTTATGTACTAAGGTAGGAATGCCATAAGGGAACAGTCTTATTGTACATTTTTTAAATATTATTTGATATTTGTCCAAGGATACTTTAAGGGCTACTATCTAAGGAGAAAATAACTCTGAAGAGCTTTGTGGATTTCAGATGACAGAAATATCTCAGTACATGTCATCACATTGTGTGTTAGTCTGGGAGGTTAGAAAAATATTCCCACTAAGTCTCCAAAATCAGAATAAGGCATTCTTGACTGTATGTGAAGTATAATTTAGCTAAACTTGGATGATCCAAACCCATATAGTCAGAACAGTAATTGCTCATTTTCTTTCGTATGGTAGATATTTTTTCTTAAAACAATAAGGAGGAATACAAAAATAATAGTTGGATATATATATTAGCAAAAATTCATGTTGAAAACCTGGATCAATCTTCATAAGTGGTAGAAAACAATTACCTCTATATTAAATAACATGACAGAAAACAAAATCTCAAAGGCATGAACTGTTTCTAAACAGAGATTTGCAAATGAACTTTGAAAATCTCTCTTTGAAAATATTTTTTCAGATATTGTAAAGGGTTTTTTTACTAGCTCACTTATCTATAACTTAATTGGTTTTCATGAAAATAAATTAAGTACCTCATTCTTCACACGTTTGTACATTTTCTCAAACTGAAGATCACGAGTAGATCAACTGGATTAGTACCATGCCTTAAATTAAACAAAAGACAATGTCTTTGCAAGGTCAGAGATACCAGAATGTGCAAAAAGTTAGAAATCTAGAATAATGAGTAGATAAGAGTATGTTAAGAGGAGTTTATTAATTTTATATCAGCTAAATGATACAGCATAGGATAAAGCATTACTTCTCACTGTTCATATAATTTTATAATCATATTTAAGCTGAAGTACGTACAGAAAACCTTAAATAAGGCCCTCCAAAATTAATGCAGTTATTTTTTATTTCTATGCTTAACTGCTCTTTGGGAGAATCTTTGACTTTATCTTTCCCACTTTCCTATGGACCGACCCTGCCAATACAGACTCCAAAATTAAATATGAAAGACAAAATGACAAAAAGGCAAAGAGAATATGCTGAAGTTTGAGATGCTAATTATAGGTCATGAGGTTATCAAGACAAGCCAGTTTCAAGAGGGAAATCAAAGGACAAGGTCTTTATTTTATGCTTCAACATTTTGGTTCTAATGTCAAGAAAAGTATTTGTTATTCATTATTTCTGGAAATCTGAAATGATTTCTATTCATTCATAATTTCAACGTTGTGGGAAGCAGATCATCCTTGTTCATATCACAAGAAGGTAAAGGAAAAGAAAAGGAGAGTGAGTAGACACTGTGGTCATGAGCACTTTAGAAATGCATGTAATGATAAAAGTGATAAAGTAGGAGATGGAGTGTAGTTATCAATAGCAGATAACAGTTTTACTAAACAAACTGCTATCCTTGGAGTAAGTAGTTCAAAATTGTTCTACCTACATACAGGTACATAGTTCAGCAAAGGTTCATCTCATTCAAGATCAGATGCATTTTTAAAAAGTGGTTACATAATGAAGAGAAATGTCACTGCTTAGTGCATGTTTCTCTAGGTCTGTACACTTAAAGAAAGGCTGGAGACAAATGCTCCTTAGTTATAATTTTCCAACTGGAATACAAAATACAATGCAATACAAAAGATGCAGAAATTGCAGACTGACCTGTTGGTTGCCCTTTCCTATCTTCTAAATTCAGTATTGTAACAAAGGCTGTTTTCCTTATGTGAAAGTAAGAGTATGATTATATTCGAACCCTACTGTGTGAGGGACAAGTACTTCCATCTTTACCCTTTCATTGCTCAGCAAAACTTGCACTCACCCTTCACTCAACTCCCTTTTACCAGATGCTTATTACAATAGTCACAAGCTATCTTTTAAGGTACACTATCTGGTGAAAAATAAATACACTTTTTTGGAGTTAATTTAGGTATTTAATTTTAGAAAAGGATAAGACCATATTAACCAAAAATGCATAGAATGTGCTTTCATTCAAAGACAAACTCTACTTAATGTCAGCAGATGTTATAAAATGACAGTGTCTCCAGTTTAGAATATTCTAAATGTTCTTTCTTCCTTTTAAATGAACATATCAACCTACACACACAAAGGCATCCAATGCCTGTATCACACCATTGTAGGCTTAAAGGTTTTTGCTTCAAAAGCTTTTCGAAGGACCATACCTTCATTTTGTCTTTTCATTGCTTATAGTTCATGTCTGCCTTTGAACTCAGTTAAAGTAAGGGAATAAGTACTAGAGTTATAAACCTAGTAAATTGTAAGTCTTCTTATTTTTGTAATCCAGGATCTGGAAACTAGTACAGGGCAGAAACTATTTAGGGGTGCAATTTGTCATAAAGAACCTGAGGAAGGGAATCACAGCATAAGATTATAACTTGGCTTTACAAATGGATGAGATACAGGACTTGCTATTTGGAAACTCCCTTTATAAGGGAAATTCTAAGGGCCGGCTGCCTGCTGTATGATTCTCAAAAGCAGTGAGAGGGAAAGCGATGGTGACCACCAGAGTCAAGGAAGAGAGAATGTTACACCTTCTCCCTAGTATATGAGAGACTGAGTAAGTCTAGAAACTCAACTTTCTATTTATTTAATTGAGAATAAGACCTTGTCCTCCCAGGTAGATGAAAAGCAGGGAACCCCCCAAAGTAAACAATGAAAGGGAAATTTTTTGAACCCTGTGAAGGCCTCCATGTTTTGATGGGAATAAAAAAATAACCAGTAAGCATATTTTTTGAATTGGACACCTTTTTATACATCAAAAATGAGAAAAAGCAACGGTCCCTTAAATTATCACCTTGTAGTTGTAAAAAAACAGAGAACTTGAAATATTTGCTATAAATAACTAAAAGCTTACTATTTCAGAATTCCTTTTAGTAGTCCATTACCTATAAAAAACATAGACTTTATCCCTCTTTCTGTAAGAATTAGAAAGAGGTAACTGTTTCTTAATTTTTAGATGCCTCCGGAACCTCTGTATTTAGTGGATGATCAGTTCAACTAATATCACAGAACTTATAATTCACAAAATCACTGCTTCCAGAATAGCATTTGTGTTATCTGCAGATGAAAAAGATGTATAAGAGAAAAACAGAACATGGAGATATTTTGCTAGCATTTTTTACACCAACAACTATAAAACTAACTTCTGAAACTCAGCCATCTCCAGTTTAAGGATGGATGATTATTGCTTTTTAACCTGCTTTTTTTTTTCTCAGAAAATATATATTGTATATTCTTGCCTCAAGTATAAAGAATAGAGGGTTTTTTCACAGTCCCCAGGGCTAAAGTGAAGACCACAGTTTCCTGAATAAGCAATTATTTTAAGGAAATATTAGGATATTTCTATACGTAATTATGAAAATTGTCATTTAATGTGAAACATGTTACGACTTGTGTTTTAGTGCATTTCCAGTTTTTAAAGGATTCTTTTTTTTCTTCCTAGCAACTCCCAGAACTCTCATTCACTTCAATGGTAGCTGCAGGTGCTGAAAATCCATTTGAATGGTCCACACTGACTTGAAATTTTGCAGTGGTCTTTCTCTCTCAC
Organism: Apaloderma vittatum; assembly: GCF_000703405.1. Lineage (NCBI taxonomy): Eukaryota > Metazoa > Chordata > Aves > Trogoniformes > Trogonidae > Apaloderma > Apaloderma vittatum. The sequence goes on from NW_009696147.1 coordinate 185,387, forward strand.
ACATGCTCACACATGTTCCTCTTTACCCTTCTCTCTTTTTCCCTCCATCTGCCCAAGATTAAGACCAATCTTGCCAGACATAGATGCTCTTATAGTTGAGGTACAAAAGTTACAGAGAATCTGTTAATTTTTTTTTCTTTTTTTTTTTTCTCCTAGAACTTTTTAAAATAAAATGCAACCTTATAATGAGGAATTAGATTTCCTAGAAAATTAATTGAGACTCAGGGTACATGGAGGTAAGAGAATTCTTGTAGAAGCACTTTTAATGTATTTTTACAAGGGTCATTGTGTTTTATTATGTAATGGGAAAAAAACCAAAGAAAAAAAAGAAACTAAATCACATTTTTACTAGACTTGGAATAAAAATAGGCAATTGGAAATGCATTGTAAACAGGATTATTCAAAGTCAGCTTGCCTTAACATAGAAGCAGCTTTTAAGCAGACTGTTACATAAAGGTCCAGTATTTCTGAGATTTTATGAGAGTAATCTAATGCATTGGTCAGACAAGGTTAAGAATAATGCCCTTGCAGTCTCCCTAGATGCAATGATAGTATTTGATGTGAATAAAAATGCTACAGTTTCTGGTTGCTGGTGAAACTGAACTGCACAGACATCTATTTGGAGATTTAACTATGAACTATATTCCTCAGAAAAGAAAAAAAAAATAAAATATTCACAGTCTTTTGGAATCTTTTTTTCCTCATTTTTGTACTTATGCTTCATTGTCCCTCTTTCCTCCTTTCTCCACATTAGCTTTCAAAACACTTCCTAAGGCTTTTAGAAATGTTGTAAACTTACTGTATCATTACTGATGCACACAAGCAAGAACATAAATGAATACTGTATATGGATGATATTCTTCCTTTTATAACCCATACTGATATTTCAATCCTGGGTATTACATTGTTCATAAATCAGTTTGGGATCCTCTCTAGCTTTAAAAGTAATTATAATAAATCCAAAGATATGTTTATGTATAGGAGGCCAATTGAACCCTTTGCTTTTCAGTTTCTATTTAAATTGGTCTCCAGAGGTGTTACCCTAGCTTATTTATTCCTTGTTCGTTAGATCTGCTGTACAGATTTAATCTTGCTTCTCTGCTTTATAAAATTCAATAGACACCATACAGGTGGTTTTCGTTCTTTTCTCCTTTTTTTTTAATTGGGGAAAGAGCTATCATTAATTAAAAACAAAATGTATTTTGTATTTTTTTCTCTGATAATGAATAAACTTACTAAGAAATTGTGAAGACTGGCTTAAGAAATTTTTCTAGATGCCTTGAAAGCAATTGCTCGACTCATTTACTTATTCTAATAGAGCAGAAAGGGTGTCTTAGTCTGTTCCACAATTTTTCCATTTGCCTCACTCTTAAGTATAATTCAGTTTCTAAGTCCTTTCTTTCTGCATCTCTCTGATTAAATTCTCGTACAGAAGTCAAAATAAGGTAAGTTGGCATGTCAGTAGGTGTGGATCAGAGCAATAGAACTACATGGCTGGAAAGCTTTGTCTGATCACACAGACTTCTGATTTCACAAAGCTATTCTTCCAGAAATACAGCAAATGACAGAGTATGTTGAAAGAGGTCAGCTGAGAGAGAAGATGCAAATCTTAGCAACAACCTGTTAAGAACAGTAAGAAATAAGGGAATCTGTTTCGTGAAACATGTAGCTGAAGAACACCCTTCCACAGCGTTTCATTTCACCTTCTTCATTCTATCTCCCTTCATTTTCTAAATACAAAACTTTGAGTCACATATGCAATTCAAACCTGTGAGTAAAAATGTACCATTTCAAGTATAATAACTCGTGAAATAAATATTAAATATTTTAAATCCTTTACCTTGTCTTTTCAAGTGAAACATAAAACTCTTTTGTAATAGAGATAGGAAATAGTATGTAATATGCTTTGATTCTTAAATAATTTCCAGTGTGAGAAACCTTATTTCAACAGCTTGATGTTTACAGAAATTGGGATATGAGGAGGGAACAGTACTGTGTTGACCTTAGTATGCATCCAGACTCTTTATGTTCAGGAACTGTCAGAACTTAGAATCCAAAAGAGGGAGAGGAGAGGGAGAGGAGAGGGAGAGGAGGGGGAGAGGAGAGGAGAGGAGAGGAGAGGAGAGGAGAGGAGAGGAGAGAGAAATTTTGTAAAAGCTTTTTTTTTTTTTTTTCCAAAGAAAGTTGATCTGTAATTAACCATAGGAGTCTAGATGCTGTGGCTTTAAGAGCATGACAAGTTGTCATAAGAACTAGAAAGAAATTTTTTAATGGTGGTCTGGAAATTGGAAGATGTTCCAGAGGTTGAGACAGTGGCATTAAGGAATGCTGTATGGTGATGAAAGCTGAACCAGAAAACTAGAATAGAAAAAATAGTCCAAGTTGTGAGGACAAGATAAGCAAGGTAGACTGAGAATTTTATTTAATCTCTCAGCAAAAAAGATTCCGTTTTATTCTCTTTAAATTACAGAGAATGTGTGTTCTAATTCTTTGCTTTTTATTTATTTTGTGTTTTTAAAAACATAGTTTTAGAGTTGGGAAATCCTCTGGAACATACTTTTGTAAGAGTTTGGAACACTTTTAATTCAGGGCTCTGATTAGCTCAATAGGACATCACGATGTGTTTTACCATTTTTAAACTAACTCATATACTGTTTGGATGACTCATATCTATTTCCTACTAAACAGTAGTAAACAAACTGGCCCAAATTAATTTTTGCTAGCTCATGTGAATAATCCTAACTGAACCTGGTTTGTTTACAGGACAGTCTTTTATGGCAATGTATTACACAAAAACATCATAAATATTAATCCCAACTATATGATAGTGAAACTCTTAAAAATTAAAATAATCTCCATGCTCTAGATGTTTTCAAATTTGACTTTCTCTTTTTTTTCTAGTTTTGAGATATTGGTTAAACTTCTGTTTAATTCTGAACAGCTATATTTTGAAATGTCGATTTAATATACAGATTTATTAACTAATCACATATCTGAGAATTTCCATAGTTTTATCCTCATCTACATGTGAGAAATAGACACTGAGGAAGTGATCAGTGTGTTTGGATATATGCTAAGATCAATACCTTCTGAACCAAGTCTAGCACAAGCCTTTACTCAGAGGTGGATCTGTCTTCATAAAATCAAACACATTTAGGTAGTATGTGTTTTGTTCTATTGGGTTTTTTAACAAAAAATGATTTTTTATCTACTCATTTACAATTGACTGGCATCCTCCTCTGTATCCCCTCCAATGGAATGATCTCCTCATAATCTTGAAACTGAATTGAGACCTTGAAACTTATTTTAATAATGTTCCTTTCTACAGAAATGCACTTTTAGACAAAAGAAACTATTGATATTTTTCTAGGAATAAACATCATCCCTGTAGACATAGTCTGTAGGACCTCAAGCCTATTATGTTCTGAGATGCCATTTGGTTTTCAAGTAAATACTTAATGTTGATTTTGACCTTAGGAATAGTTATGAGATGTATGCTTTTTTTCTGCCATGGAGACATAGATATTGGAGACATTCACTGGCTACCTGTAAGGTTTTCAAAAAAAAGAGGTCTAATACTGGGGGTTCTCTATGTGAGGCTCTCTTTTTTCACATTTCTTGCAACCCCTGGATATCTAAAACATAAGACTATGTTGGAAGGCTTAACTGTTTTGCAAACATTTCTTGGAGAGGTAAACAAGGATGACAATAAATATTTTTCTACTGTAGTGGTTCAAAAAATTCATTGAACTAATTATATTATAGTACAATGGTTCAGATGGTAAACAGGATTTGTTGTGGATAGTATTCACCTGTGAGTATAATTTAAAAGCTCTCTAAGTGTCTGGACACACAGGATTTAGAAAATTTACAGGAACTTCTCAGTTTCCTTGGTTCTTTTTCAAATAGATTTTATATATCTATATGTGTGCGTGCATATAGACAAAAACATATGTTTGGGTTTTATTTGCCATGATTGTGGTATTCAGCAAAAGGAAATATTTTGATCCAAGCCATACTAGGATCAATGAGAATTTTATCATTGATTTTTCTGTGTAAATACATTCAGTTCTCAAGTAACCAACTCTGGCCTCAGTTCCAGAGGCAGTGCTGTGATTGTTGAGTGCTGTCCTCTAATTCTCATGCAATTGTGTTACACCTGGTCTTACGTAAGTGCAGGAAATAGTAGTTTTGAATAAATATGTTTTAATATGAACAATGGAGATAGCGAGAGATTTGTGAGATACTTAGGGTAACACTCATCAACTTAATTTTCATTATTTTCTTGCTTATTCTTGGAAGTTTTCTTCGTATACATCTATTTATTACACTGTAAAAGATGTTCAGGTAGAGTAGACTCAAAAGAATTCTGACAAAGCTACGTCCTGTAGCTGTAAGATAGCAGTTATGTACATGAATTCTATGAAAATTAGAATCACTTATTTTTTTTATTTTCTTAGACTTTTTGAAAGTACATTTCAGAGCTCTGCATTGAAGAAAATAAAAATGCTCTAATCTTATATTCAGTGGGGGTTATATCACATTTTCTAACTGGCCTAAAGGATGAGGCAGCATTTTAAATGTACTGTCTTTATATAAGGTCTATAAGGTCTAGAAAACTGAAGAAGTGTTTTGTGTATAGTTTTATTCTTTATTTGATAGTGTATAGGCAATTATGTAAGACAAAGGGAGGACATGATTAAACCACACAGATAATGGAAGATAATGAACAAAGTTGGATAGTGCTACTTATCTCCTTTTAGAGCTTAAGAACAGGAAAGAAGCAACAAATATAAAGAGTATCATTAAAAAAAATGAGAAAATAATATTTTTATATCATTCTTAACATTTGGAACTCAGTTCAAAAGATACCTGACTCATGATTTCAGCAATACTCAGCAGTGATAAGCCTCTATGATATATTTTTATTAACTAAAACGTTAAGAGTGAATAAACAAATGAGAAATTATTGTGAAAATCGATAACAGAATGGTGAAAATAAGGTAGAAATTCAAGAGTAAACATGGATGTAATGTTACTTATTTCCTTTGCATAGCTGCAAAGATATGTATACAAACCAGATAATAATTTAAATGGGGTAAATTATGAAACAAATTTATTAAGACACATTATTTATTTTAAAATTTTTGCCTCAGTAATACTCAGTGCTGAAAATAAACCAGAGGGAATGATTTTCCACTTATTATAAGCATGGTCCTTGATCCTGCAGTATGTTGAGATTTGCTTTTTAGTCTGTGTGCTTTAATTGTTTTGGCTCAGCACCATGCTGAATTGCAACCCTGGCCTTTAGCTGCTACGAGGATATAACTCTAGTAAACACAACATATCCATGGCAACCTATAGTTTTAGTTCTAACTTTTCTAAACACAAAAAGGTAATTATTTTTTTTCTTTATATTTTTATATTCCTATGGCTCATAATAGCAGTGATGACCTCCTGGCTGGACATTTCCAAGCTGTTAATGACAGGCTGAGTTATGCGACCTTGACTTCACCTGCAGCCATTAACTTTTCTATCTAGTCATTAACCGCTGAGAAATACCCTCCCTTTTGGTCATTATTTCTTATATATGCATTTCTTAAACAGGCATTTTCTGTAACAATTACATGTCAGAGTAATTTCATATTTTTTATTAATAAGTACTATCTTATCTTTGTGTTCAAGCCACAGAGATCGTTTGACATCTAGCAGCTTGCATGTCATTTAAGTTTCTAAGGAAGAGGTCATCATTTATGCACAGGCAAATGGGAGACAGAGGGCTTTAAACATCACATTTTACATGGGAGGAAAAAGCCTTGCATCATTTGAGTTAAATCTATGAAGCATATTCAGAAATGCTGAGGAATTCATTTTTAGATCGGGCATTGAGATGTACAACGTGTGCCACAATACCAGCTAGAAAACCCTTAGCGTTAATAGCAAAGGTGACCTCTAAGTTATCCCTCCTGACTACAGGATCTTTAGACAAAATGGTTAGTAATTTCACTGGGATTAATTTGCCAGCATTTTGCAGACCCTTATCTTATTTTCTGGAACTCATAGAGGGATCAGAATCCACATGATATATTTCTCTTATCTGTCAGTGCAGCAGCATAAGATAAAAGAAGATTCTTATTGAATGGATATATTTTTCATTGTCCTTCATACCATAGATTAAATGGGTCTTGTATGATTTTTCTTTTCCTGATAGAGCAAGCCATACTTCTGCATAAATAACTTCTGTGTAATTTGAGAACTCTTATGAAGAGCTCAGTAATCAATTTTTTTAGATGCAGTAATTAGTTGCCTTACCTGGATCAAAAACTAAATGCTGCTGGAGTGGAAAAAGGTTGTAGAGCTGTTTGCAAGGGTGGGAATTCATTGTCTGCATAAATGACAAAGAATATTATCATATATGCCTGGAAATATCAGCATCAGAGGATTTGTTTAATTTGTTTGTTCCTCTAACTCAGACATACAGTTATATTTCTGTAAACAATGGTTGTTCAATGAAGTGCTTAGTCCTTTGCATAGGAAATTCCTCTGACAATATCCTTGACTAACAGGAAATATCTGTCCTATGAGAAAAAAAAAATGTTTCCAGGAGATAAAATTTGTTGTTCTTTTTGTTGTTATCTTATTTAGGTGTCTGGTTTATTAAAACATATCATACTAATTTTGTATACTATAGGAGAAAAAAGCAGAGAGTTGAACAAGGCCAAAAAAACTGTAAAGAAGTAAACTCCGCAAATCTTGATAAATGCAGCTCCACCAGTAAGTGACAATATAGGTGAAACATTTCTCTTTTAAACTTTTTTCCATTAGTTTTTTGACAGGAGTACACTAGTTCAGCTTTAATGAGATTCTAGTGTAAAAACTTCAGGGCTAAATAAAAGAAACAAATCAAAAGGACCGGATGATTGCCATTTAATGTGAAAGAATGAAAGTGCAAACAATCATTGTATGACATCTAGCTGTGCTAGTCACCGCAGAATGACAGGTAGAACAATTCAAAGTTACTGATCTAAAGATGGAATAACAGCTCATATGTTTGAAGTGCTCAGAAGATGAAGAAATAAAACAGACTCTAAGATAAGACATGGTTAAGCCTTTTAAATTCCATGCCTTATTGTCAGTATCATTTGAACGCTTTTGTACACTTTTTTTTTTCCCTCGGAAACTATTTTATTGAAGGAATTACCTTTAAGAGCTGATTTTTATTATTATCCTTCAGGCTGAATGGCGTGCTTTGTTTTTCAATAAGATGCGAAAAAATGTACACAATGAAAAGTATATTATTCATTTACTAAACACTTGTATATATTCAGAGGGATGTATTCTGAAGATATATTGTTAAACTGTGATTTTTAAGCAAGTTTGATAATTCACGTTAATTTACTCTACAGGTAGTCTGAGTTTTTAACATGCAACATAACAAAATTGTTATAAATTTCTGTTTATATTTTCCTTATGTATTCTTTTCTTGATATTATTTTAAGGCTCTAAGGAAAATCACCTATCCTTTCTTCCAGCAAGGCTTTTTATCAGTGAAATAACCTATTCTAGTTACTGCTGGAAACAATAATCTGTAATTGCTGCTTTCAGTCCTAATTTGGCCTGTCTCTAGTTTTTCATCTCAATCTAATCTAAACCTATTTGAGCAAATAAAATGATATTTACCTCATCCTCTGTTACAAGCTTTCAAGATTACAGGCTTCAGGAAAAATCAATACAAAATACCAGCTTAGCAGCAGGTTTGTGCTCAGAAAGAATGCTAACTTTTCTTTCCTGCATTTTCTGACTCTCTACTCCCCTGGAGTGAAAGCAAACCTTAGACTATAAGGAATGAAGGGAAAAAAAGAAACACAAAAACCCCAGCCTTCAATGATGTTTTTGGTTCATGGTTAGTAGCCACTTTTGAGCTTACAAGCCGAAGTGCAGTGCATGGTCAAGCTCCTAACCTTTAGCTTTTGCTTCCACACTGCACATCTTGCAGAGTTCACCAAAAGGAAGGATCTCGACCTCACGGATGATTTTTCAGACTCAAATACCATCTTCATTTATTATTTATTTGCTTCAAGCAGTTGGGATTTGAGGTATCATCATACCTGACTGACTGACTTAAGGAAGTGGCCACCTCTCTGTGGGGGAATCTCATGAGAATAAAATCCTATTACTTTCCAAAAAGATTACTTCATTTGCTGGCTGAAATAAGCTTTTGATGAAAATATTTGAATGTTGAGTTTGTAAACAACGAAGAAATCTCAGTAGGGCTACCTTTATTTTTCCTTTTTTCCTTTTTTCTTTTTTCTTTTTTTCTTCTTTCTTATTTCTTATTTTTTTCTTTTTCCTTTTTCCTTTTTTCTTTTTTCTTTTTTCTTTTTTTTCTTTTTTTTTTCTTTTTTTCTTTTTTTCTTTTTTCTTTTTCTTTTTTTTAATTGTTTCCTCTTAGGCAGAAATGATTTTTATTCTGTTTTTTTTTATTGTCATTGGGTTTTTTGACCAAGAAACCAATAAATACAGAGAAGAGTCTTTATAATAATTATAGTAATGAAACTTTTTAATTTTTTTCTCTCTTTGTAAATCAGAAAGGTTCATTTAAAACTTATATTAGATTTCACTTTCATAGCTCCTGCCACAGGCTTCCTCTTCCCACCCCCACCTTGTGAACAGCCTCTGCTTCAAAAAATTATGAAAAGTTATTTGGTCTCTTTATAGAACCTGTGAGATCATAATTTTGTAATTGTTATGTAATATTTGAAAGACTCTCTAAACCAAGTCAAATATTTAACTTGATCATACCTTTTTGAAATATTTAATTCAGGACTCAAGTTTTCTCAGATAAGAAACAAAATAGATATATTAATTTCTTTGGATACCACTATAAGAGTAACACAGACACACTCATAAAAGTAAATCACCTATGATTTTATTCCCTCAAGAATAGTACCAGTAATATCAATGTATTTAAGGGGGAAAATTAAAAGTTCCTTTAAATAGGAAATTAAGATCTACTTGTATTCACTAACTGTGGTTCCTAAATTAGTACCCTAGTCACTCTAGGTGCAGAAGTAGTCAATGAAGAAGATAAACACCTTCAGAGTGAGTCTTAGGTGAACTGAACTGCCCTTTGGAGATGCTTATTTCTTTTCACTGAATGTAGAGGATGGCTGATGTAACCTCAGGTCATTCATCCTAAATTTATTTAGGATAAATTCTAAGTGATAATTTTACTGCAAGCATCTTCTGAGCCATAAGACTCCTCTTCTGCAGACCTGATGTCATCCATATAGGGTTTTCCAAAAACCCTGAGCAGTAGAAATGTCTATTAGCTTCTAACTCAACCCCAATGGAAACAACCAAAGCTTAGGAACAGCAGCTCCTACATGTGACCTTTTTTTTTGGAGTGATTTGTTACGTACAAGGCTTTGAAAAGTGGTATAATATCATCACATTCTTCTTGTATGCTCAAGGTTTGACAGTGTTTAGGTGAAGTTAAGTCTCTCCTACATCTTTTTATTTTTCTTTCCATTCCTTTTTGCCTGTAGTAATGATTTATCCCCCAGTCTTAAATGATTATGTGTCCCTTTTCCAAAGAGCAAAATGGATGACATCATCCACTGTTGTTCCAGGATCTCCCCAGATTCTTTTATCATTTACATTCACCTCATATTTTGAGGTATTTGCTTAATGAAGACCAAAATCTGAGAAATATGATTTTGAAAAAAATCATTAATATTTTACATCACTGTGTATCAGTCCCATTAGGTTTCGTCAAGCTTGATCCCCATTTTTAAAAACAACATTGGATTGTTATGATCAATTTTCTGGTTATGTGTCACTTGTTCTGATAACTTTGAAGTCTGACCATTTTCAAGCAAATTTGACATACAGGTAGGAGTCTTAAGAATCCTAAATTATAGTAGTAGGCTGATCCTACCTAAACTATTCATATATACAGTTCTTCTGCCAGCAATGAGTTATTGTGTTCTGTTTAGCTCTGGACCACAACTTTAGCTTATCCTTGTGTAATTTTTGGACTCCATTAGTTGTTTTGGAGAAAAAAATATTTCAGGCTAGATGTAAAAATTTAAACTCACCATATCTATATATAATTTTGACCAAAAACCTTCACCAAACAACTCTATTCTATTCCAAGAGCTCTTCTATATTGAGTTTTCACCATGCTTCTGTAGCTATTCACAGATAAAGCTGACTGAAATAATACAATCATGTAGGCCTAGACAGTTATATCAGCTAAAGATGTTGATACCTTGGTGTAATTTATTTCTAAAAATGTACAAGAATTTTCACTGAATTTTACAAATTCACATTAAAATCACTTTTATTTATTCCTTCCATGATGATGATACTAACCCCCAACACAACCACAGGAAGTATTTCACCATGGCCAAATAAACAAAACCTTTAACTGAGTTATTAGACAACTGCAGAGGGAAGTGCATACTCAGTGAAAATTACAAATTCCTTCTTTTTTAAAAAGCCAAACAACCCTATGACATCTTATAGCAGAATGTTTTTCCATGTCTATGCTTTTTAGGAAAAATCAATTGGAGGTGATCGAAAATCTGCACAGCTGACTTTCTGTGTTAAGAGGTAACAAATATTTTCTTCAGGAAACTTCAGGAACTACTGCTAGATCATTTAAAGTAATTAGGCAGCTGAAAATGTCAACAGAATGACCTCCTAAGTTCATCTTCCAAAAGCATGGTACCTGAGGATTTGGGAGATCCCATCTGAGTATTTAATAGCTATCTAATTTTTAAAACTGGTAAAAGATCAGTATCACACTGAGGCAATGATGCAGTAGCTCAATCTTCAATACAATTCATTCTGGTCATTTCAGAGGAAAAAAAATATGATCTTTTTATGTGCAGAGAAACAGTACTCTAGACATTCTAATCTCTTGATTTAAAAAATATTTGAAGGAGGGAAGTGATGCTTCAGCACAGTTTCAGTGAAGGGAAACTGGAGAACACAGAATACCTAACTGTGTCTTATTCAATCAGTGGCTCACTGTTGATCACAGAACACAGCAAACTCCAGCGGAAAGTCATAGGATGGTAGTCACGCCACTCTCCACAGTGGCTCCCTCAGCTTCTGCACAGCAGTAGATGGCCTTGGGAACTGCAGTGAGCTTACACAGGCAGTGGTTATGGCCACAAAGTATCTCAAGAAGCACCTAGCAGCTTTTCCCTAGCAGAGCAAAAAGAAAAGTAGAGCAAGGATGGGGCAGTTTCATCTATTTAAAAAAAAAAAAAAAATCAGAAACATCTTGTGCCATGGAATCTATATTAGCAGACACAGGAACACAGATTATCATACTCTTACAAGCATTGAATATGTTCTGAGTATATATTCAAGCAGCAAAGTGCTATGTTAACAGAAACATTACACAGCCTTACATACCTCTCTGTAAGATTTTATTCTACCATGATGCCAGTGGTTAGGAGTGACATAGTGTGAACTTCTGTGATGTAATGTAACCAATGAAGAGAAATAGCTGCCTCCAGAGATAGTTCAGGAGCTTTATACTGGGAGAGACATTCAAATGACATCTGTTCACTCCCTCATGCTCCTCCAGTCCACTTATTGCAGTCACTTGTTACTAGTCTTGTGTTTCATTGTTAAGCTCTTCTGAATGCTTGTATCTTTATATAGATTCTAGTATAACAATTATCTTCTACACTGTGGGTACCACCAATAACAAATTATCTCAATCTGTAGTCATGCATTGATAAGCTTCTTAACAACCTGTCTTTTGAAAAAATAATACTTTCTGAATGGCTAAAAGTTTCATAATTTTAATTATATGACTTTCTCCTAAAAGTCTAAATAGATAGACAACTCTGAGAATGCAGAGAAAAAGGAGGCAGGTTTACTCTTAAAGGCAGATGTTCCTTCTTCTGAGCAGAGTGAGAAGAAATGGTAAACAGGATAGCAGCAGAAGTCACACCTCTGCAGCTTCCAAGAAACCTTTGTCTTCCAGAAGTTGATCAAAACCTAAAATTCACCTGCAGATGCTGAGAAACAATATATGGCATCTTCAGACTTGAAAGTCTCAGCCACCTGTGTCACTGAACTGATATTTAAGAATATTTTGCTCTCTTAGGCTACAGAGACTTGTCTTAACTTTCTAACACTGTCAGGCTTTCTATATATTGTCAACAAAGAGCATTGGATACCTTCATGTATTGCGTCTTTCTCCCTGAAAATTTGTTAACTCTCTATTTTTTGGTTTTACACACCTGAAATGCCAGTTTTAAAACCAATCAATAAGTAGTTCTTTGTTTCTGACCCCACTTCTAGTAATCTAAATCTAGATTTTCCAAGATAAGAATTTGAATCTAAGTCTCACTGCCATTAGGTGTTGAACCTAACTAATTATTTTACCTCTCTGAACCTTAAAACCCACAGTGCCATCATAGGCCCTATTTCTAAACAACAGTTTTACAGTATTCCCTCCGTTCTTCACTAACAAACATTCTTTCTTGGGTGGTTTTGCCCAAAGATCTAAGCTGCATTTTCTTGTTCATCTTGCACATCCAATTGTGCAATTGTTCCCAGAAAAGCACAATGTGGATTTGAGTATAATATTAATTAGGTAGAACAGATAACTTGTAATATGTGGCCTCTCAGTTCTGAAAGACTAAATTGCATCAAAGGAAAAAAGTATAAAAGTGAATGTCTTAAAACTAAACTTATTCATCCATCTGGTCAGGAAATACTGGAGAAGAAGCTTGTAGAGGCTACACAATGCAGAACTGCTTTGCCCATGTGTGCAAATGACAGTCTAGAGGGGAATACATAAAAAGTCTTTACCAAAAAAAAACCCACAAAAACCAAACAAATACACCTCCCCCCAGACATGATAAAGGCTTCTACTTTGCTTTTGTAACCTCTTAAAAATTCTTTTATTTGAACTAGCACATATTCTTCTGGCTTTGTCAGGAAAGGCAGCAGGATGCTGAAGGAAAATCATAAGTTTGGATAGTTTCGCTTTCACTTTTCCATTGAGATGCTACTTTTTTTCTGTTTTGGAATAGTTTCCAACTATTGGATTATTTTTTCTCCCTGAGATGACTATTTTTCCATATTTTTTCCTACTGCTGGGGATTCAGTCTCAACTGGAGGAAGCAGGCATTGAGATCAAATTACAGCTTTAAAAGAGTGTTCAACCTCTCTTTCAGGCACAGACCAAAAAAAGACCCAGTAGTCCAGACAAATCCAGAAACTCAGGGGGAACAACTAGTAAAATAAATCCCACCCATTAAGAAGATGAGAAATTAATATTATTAGGCAGAATATGCTTCTATTTTAAAGATAATTTAGGTGTCCTTAAAGTTAAGATTGGAGGTATTTTAAAATTTAACTATCTACTTTGTACATAATTTAGATTGAAATGAAATTTAGCTTGGCATGCTGTAAAAAGTCACACGGTAAACATTCTTAGCTCTCATTTCTTGTTCTTGTTGGTGGATTTTGCCAGACATGTTTTGTTGTATTTAAGTGAATAAATTCTAATTTTTAAGAGCTTTTTCCCTTATTTAAAGAAATAAATTCCATTAAAAGCAATATATATAGCAGAACATTCTGAGTTTAAGAAAATTAATTGTACAATGTAATGAAAGATTTTTCTAAAGCTAAGACAACGTAACTTAAAAGTCAGCTTAATGTTCTGAAATATAATTTTGCTTTCGTTGCACTTGAAAAATGAAGGTTTCTTTTATATAATGTATATCCCAAGATGATTTCAAAGCACTTTCACTTAGAAAAGCTAGCTGCTATTACATATGAATTTTCAAAGCTTGCCAAGGCTTTGGAAGGAATGATGAAAATTACTATTGCACGACCTTCAGGTTTTCTTTGTTTCATAAAAGGCTAAGATAGCATTTTTGTCATTTTTCTTTCAGCTCAGGTCTTTCATCATAAATATCAAAGCATGCAATTATGCCTGCTCATATCCTACCATATTCTGCCTGTTTTCTATCTATAGAGATGGTGTTCTCTTTTAGGATACTTTTTTCTTTTGTTTTTTTGCAAATCTGAAAGAAGTCCCATGTTTTTGTTGAGTGCCATAAATTGTTCATGAAATGTGTGTTGCACTGATTAAAAAGAAGAAGAGTTGATTAAAATGACTTTTATTCTTTTGTTCGAAGCAAAATCCTAAAGTAATACTCAAGTGTCAAATCTAACAAGATCATAGAAGATTGATTTGGCCTACAGGTAGAATTTTTAAATATTCCTCATTGTAAAAACTGAGACAATCCTCTCTTCTATTAAAATCTCTGGTTTCATGCTGAATTATTCCTGTTATTCCTTTTCATTTTTCCTGTATAACTTGTTGTTCTGACTTGTTTCGTGGTTTCATGTGGCCAGATCATCAAAGACATATAATGCCCGTAGCTGCTGTTGCCTAAATTAAGTCACAATTGCATAATATATCATAAAATGTAGTTACTTCTGTCTCTCAAGTACTCCAAATGAGGATCCATTTGCTCTTTTGCATTTGTTTACTGATCTATTCCAATGTAGAAGACATATCAGCATAACACAGGTCTTATATATATATATATCATTTGCTTCTGAAATGTTTTTTTATTTGGTTTTGGGTTTTTGAAAATTACTACTTTAAAAACTAATAACAACTCATTCAGTAAAAACACTAGAATCCCATTAAGTGACTGAAGAAAAAAAAAATTCTTTCTTAAGAAACAGAACAACAAACCTTTGTTAGTGCTTGCAGGAAAACACCTCCCCATTTTTTGTTTATTATGCTCAGATTTTTATCAAATTTACAATGACACAAGGAATACATTGTTTTCATCAGTTTGAACTGTGCTGTCACATGAATGTGAACTTACTGCCTATATCTTAAGTTAAATGTCAAGGGATATACGTTTTCCACATAGAATAAAATTGATTTCAAGTTTCTTTTAACAGTCGTGGAGCTACTGTATTTTTTAATGAAATAAAAGTAGCCCAGCATGTTTTAATAAAAATGATATGCCTTAAAAGTAAGTGTTGCTCTTAGTATGTAACTTTCTAACCATAATAATCTGAACTATCAAAGCCTTCCTATTTAATAAGATTTGATAACGTGAGATTGTAATAAAATGAATAAAGTTTTTTAAAAAAAGCTTAACCCATCTAATTAAGAGAATATTCAGGCATTTTTCAATCCCCTTTAAAAAAAACACCAAAAAAACCAAACAAAAAAAATCACAATGGGAACAAGCAAAAGGGAGAGGCTTTTAGAGGGTTTTTTTTGCATGTACCTTTTGAAAAGTCCATCCTCAGCATACAAATACTTCCAGCAAAACCCTCAGTATAGTGGATATATGTATCAGTACTGCAAAAGAAAGGAATATGACACTCACCATAAGAGAGTTCATTAATTCTTAAGACTTCTAAAATATTAATAGGAATTTCAAACAACATTGCCTGCTTATGCAGTGTCCATTCAGTACTCTGTGAAGCCGAGATGATAGGTTGAAAGTCCTGGATTTTTCTATATCATTCTTCCCACATCACAGTCTGTGCTTGCTTATTTTCCCCCATTGAATGACAAATATAGTCAGAAATTAAAAAATATTTTAAAAAATCCAACCGAAAAAAACCAAGAGTATGATAAAGTCTCAGAACTATAAACAAAACAGCTGCTTGAGAAACTTTTTAATGTCTGCAGCAACTTATGGAGGATTTTGGCCTCTGCCTATCTGAAATCCATCTGAGGCCACTTGGCATCTACAGTGCCTCTTTCTATCAGCCAGAAACTGCATTTTAGGTGTTAAACCTCAGTAATAAAGGGATCTTATATTGAATAGGACTTTAAAAATGCGTTTTTTTCCTCCATTCTTAATACTTGAATCCCAAAATGCTTTAAAGCTTAGCCATAAAGCAACCGGTGTTAAATTTCTTTTTAATTAGAAGAAACTGTTTAATCCATTTTAGCATTCCTTATGCTTACTATAGAATAGCAATGACACTGTTATTTTTTGCAGATTATAAATCTATCTCCCTAAAAGCATATCATCATCCATGTTGAAATAATAGCTTCAGCTAATAAAAGTTTGCCTTTGCCTTTGTTAGGAAAACCAGAAAAATGAATTAAAAAGTATGCAAAGTAGTACAAAGACATTCTAAAGTATTCTCTTTTGCCAGAAGCAGACACTATTAGAGACTGATGCAGGTGTAATATTTATGATAAAGGCTGAAAAGGCCAGAGCTTTGTTAATAAAATTAAGGAGGTATTCCCAATTGTGCAAGAGTAAAGCTCAAGTTCCAACCCAGAACCAGGCAGAATAGAATCATACTTCAAAGACAAAGGGTGGAGACTTTACTTATTGCGTTCAGTATAGGCAATAAATAAATAATAAAATAAGAAAATGAGCTGGAATGTGGTATAGTGGGAAACAAAGAACAAAGAAATGAAGGGTAACATAAATAAAAACAATTATGAATTACAAAGATTATTGGAACATTATGGTAGCAAAAGAACAAATTATGATGTGCAGTTGACAGAAATCAGAAGGAAAGAGAGTCTTCTTCCCAAAACATTGCATAAAATATAAGGCAAAGAAGGATGTTGGTGAAGGGGATTCTGATAATGAAAATATGTATATTTAAGGTTTAGTTTACCAAAATAAGTGTAAGCAAATTATATTATGTTACTGACTTTATCATTAAGAAAACAGTATTAAATGTTTAAAAATAAAGAAGCTCCAAGATCTAATCTGCTATTACTATTAATCATTATTTCTGATAACTAAATATTAGTAATAGTCAGATTACCTTAAGCCAGTCCAGTGCCTCAACAAACTAGGTTTAAAGATGTGTCTTCCTTTAGATCATTTCTTTCTTGGATAATGAACTCTAAAAGCACACAGCAGGAGTAAATCAAAAGTGATAATATACAGGAACTGTCTGAAAACATTTGGGCCACTAAGCAGAAGTGACCACAATATAAATTACTTCAAAATTGTAGGAATAAGACTCAAACCAAAACCAAGTACTGTGACAACAAATTACAGAAAAGATTTTTCAGTGGGTTTTATTTCTTTTAATAGCATAACTAGTCAAAATGACTCTAATATCAAATATAGGGAAAATTTAATTTTGACTCAGAATAGATATATGTTGACTGTGTTATAACAGAATTATGGAGAGCATAACTTACTTCAGCAGAAAATGTAACATAAAAGTCAGTATTTGTAAATGCCAAAATCTGCAAGATGACTTGAACGAAACTAGAAATCTTGTATTTGTGAACTGAGTAGGACAAATCATAGATTTTGTCAGACAAACATTTAAAATAGAATGAGAGAGACAAGAAGACAAAAAAAAAAAAGTCATATATTGAGATACTAAAAACTCAACAATGTATCATTAAATTTTGAAAAAAACAGGAGGTATGTGTCAAAATCTGTGGGTCTTCTGGGCTCCCAGGGGTTTGTTGGACAGGCTGTGAATGGTAAGGACATAATGAGAAAAAAGTCCATTTCTTCCCAACAGTATTTATCAGTTTATTAAGTCATACAGTATTTTCAAGAGAAGAGCTTTCTTCATTGTTAATTCTACTATACCATTATCTTCAGATGCCTCCATTTGTGGATGACACTGAGCTGAGTGGTGAATTTGATATGTTTGAGGGAAGGAATGTCATCCAGAAGGACTTTGACAGGCTTGAGAAGTGGATCCAGGTGATCCTAATGAAGCTCAACAAAGCCAAGTATAAGATCTTGCACCTGGATTGGGAAAATCACAAGTGTTAGTACAGACTGAGGAACAACTGGATTGGAAACAGGCCTGCAGAGAAAGATTTTGGGATAATGGTAGATGAAAAACTGGACATGAGCTGGCAATGTGCGCTCACAGTCCAGAAATTCAGTCATATCCTGGGCTACATAAGAACAGTGGACAGCAGGTCGAGAGAGGTGATCCTCCCTCTCTGATCTGCTCTTAGAAGACACTACCTGGAATACCTGCATTAAGCTCTGGGGCCCTCAGTGCAAAAAATGTATTGATCTGTTAGATCAAATCCAGAGCATGGCCACAAAAATGGTCAGAGTGATGTAACTGAGGTTGTTTAGCCTGCAGAAGAGAAGGTTTTAGGGAGACCTTTTGTTCTTCTACCTAAAAATGTATAAATAAACTGGGATCAGCAACAAGAAACTGTATTATTGGAAGAAGAAACCTAAGCTAGGAGAAAATAAGTTGTTTCATAAAACACCAGTCAGGCCAGTCCTTGACTAACTGACTTTGTTATCATCATTACCAGGAAGACTAGTGAATGGTATAGAGACAGTACAAGATGTTACACAGGTCACTAAAAGTAATGTGTTCACTTCCAAGTACACTGAAGTAGTTTGCATTAATGTATTAATACAACATCCTTATATTCAAACAAGATCAGTGAACATGAAATATCATGAAGTCTGACAGAGGACAAAACCAAAAGTGACAACGCAAAGTGATGCGGAATTCAGGTGCTATTAGATTTCTAATGAGGCCATTCACATAATATCTTTCATAAAAAGATACATAAAGAAGCCTGAATCTAATTCCGATAGAGTGTTATTCAGGAGACTTTAAGGACAGGTAAGTTAGGGCAGAATCTTGGGGGTTCAAAGGCATCTCTGGAGATCACCTAGTCCAATACCACTGCCAGAGCAGGTTTACCTAGAGTGCATTGCACAGGATGGCGTCTGGGTGGGGTTCGAATATCTCTAGAGATGGAGACTTTGACACTTCTTCAGGCAGCCTGTTCTAGCACGTCACCCTCAAAGTAAAGAAATTCCTCCTCCTGTTTAGATGGAACATCCTATGTTCAAGTTTGTGTCTGTTACCTCTTGAGCTGTCACTTGACACCACTGAAAGGATACTGGGCTCATCCTCCTGAAACCCACCCTTTAAGTATTTAAGCATTGATAAGATTCCCCTTCAGTCTTCTCCCAACTAAAAAGATCCAAGTCGCTCAGCCTTTTTTCATAAGGGAGATGTTGTAGTCCTCTAATCATATTTGTAGCCTTTTTCTGTACCCTCTCCCTGTCCTTGAATCAGAGAGCCCAGAGTAGAGGGGGAGGATGACCTCCCTCAACCTGCTGGCCCCACTCTTCTTAATGCACCCCAGGATGCCGTTGGCCTTCTAGGACACAAGGGCACGTTGCTGGCTCAGGGTCAGTCTGTTGTCCGCCAAATCTCCCAGGCCTTTTTCCTCAGAGCTGCATTCCAGCATGTCAGTTCCCAACCTATACTGATACATGGAGTTATTCCTCACTAGGCACAGTACTCTATGCTTGCTCCAGTAAATATGATCACATATGATCATATGATGGCCCAGGGATTTGTTTTAGGAAATTTATCAGTGATTACACAATAGGAATGATCTTTAGTACAGCAAGAAGTTTCCAGGGGTGTAGACATCTTAGATCTCTGCACTAGTCAATTCTTACTGTGCCATGAACTTCAGTGCATTTCTGTAGGACACTTGAAAACTATGCTAGGACATATCAATCCACATGACAGCTTTCTCTTCAGAATCTCTCTGAAGAAGTAGTGTCCTTCACTATATACAGATATATATACACATACATACATACTTTCTGGCAGCAGGGAGCAAGGACTTTCTTACAAGTCTAAGACTCAGAACTAAGAACAGGCTGGCTGGTTAGTAGAAATCTGTATTCAGTAGAGGAATGAGAGTTCTAGTCCCTTTTCTGACTTTTCTTTGGCCTTAGCCAGAGTAAAGCATGCAATGAGATCCACTAAAGGTTGCAGAAGTTAAACCTCACATTTGTAAATCTAGTTAATTATGGCAAATATGTTTGGTTTTCCAACAAAGTCAGTGAGAAGGATGGATGAAGAGATACACATTAGTAAGGGTCAGGTGTAAAGGACTTCATTTTTTGGTTCATTTTCAGTTTCTAGTCTGAAGATTCTTTGGATCTTTCTGCATAGAAAACTACCATAAAAACTACCATAAAACCTTCCTAAATGTGTTTAGCTTTTCTTGTGCTAATCCCTTAGCAACTCATTTGTAACTATCTATTCAATTAGCATAGCACCTACTACCCTTGAAATTCGAGGGCTTACTACCTTAGACAAACTAAAACTTCAGGAAGTGTTAATTAGGAGTTACGGGATTAATTAAGCAGGAAGAGCAAAAAAAGGTCTTAAATACCATGTTGCATTGTAACATATATTTCTTGATCAGCATACCTGTTAATTCTGTTAGGAATAACAGTTACAACATTTTAGTTTGAAAATCTGTGTATCAAATGAAGAAATAAGCTGAAGTTGACTTGCATAGGCTTTTTGAAGTGTGATATATGATGTACGAAGCCATCTCAGTTTCATTGTTGTTGCAAAAGAGATAACTGAAAGACTTAAGCAGAAGCAATATCACTCATATTCTCTAATTCAGATCGTGTTCCACAAAACAAACCAAAAAAAATCCTAAAAATGTCTGTCTGGGCTATTAAGCGTGCTGGAACTTCAGTCTCTACTGGTCATATATTTAATGCACAGGCATTAAAAAAAGTTTCTGAATACGAAGGATTCATCCTTCCTCTGGTAAAAACCCACTAGGAAGGAAGAAGATTGACTAAAGTTATGTTTTAACAGAAGAAGCAACTTCAAAATATTATTTTAAGACCTGAATAAAGTTCTTCTGAATAAAAGATGTGGCCAGTTTTTTAGTGTGCCAATGAAGAAAGTATTCTTGCAGTTGGTCTTTTACTGTCTTTATAAGTAATGCTTATTTAAACTGTATTTCCAGGTGACTTTGGTTTGGTCACTGACTTCAGGACAAAATATCTGTCTGAGGAATCAATATAGATATATCAATATAGATGAATATAGATATATCAGGCAAATATTTTTTCATTCAAGTAGTTTCATCAAAGTAATATTTTATGCATGCTTAGAAATATTATTTGTTGTGATAAAGACTTCTGCCACTTTTCTGAGTATACTCTTCACAATTTTATACTTCAAGTCAATTTTAATTTTACAAACAAAAAATGTTAACAAACTCAGAAAAATGTCTTTTGGTATGTTAAATGGAGAAATATACATGAAAATCACTGAAACATCTGAGAAGCCACATAAAATTAAATTCATAATTATCAATAATATGATAAAGTAATCTTTCATATTATGATCATGACCATGGGACAGATGTGTATTGTTTCATCTTTGTTGTGGCTTCAAGTTTGCTATTCTTCCATGGGGAATATACTGTCTGTAGACAAAGCTGAAGCATGCAAAGATTAGGTTTTCTTCTTAAAAAAGATTTTGTGTCCCTTCACCCAATCTTGGTAACTCTAAGAGATAGAATTAATATTATCTGTTTCAGAACAGGGCGTAGATTTTACCTTTGAGTAACTTCCTTAAGCATGAGTCCAGACCCATGGAAGTTAATGATACTTTAAACTTTCTGCTCCTTTGCCTGAGCTAATTAGAGAAAGAATTGAGAGTCTTGGTTCTCTGCTTTCCTAAATAAGACAAATCTAGATAGAAAGACCAGCAGGCAATAGGGTGAAGTTGTCTGTCAAGTAGTGGTAAACGCCAGTTTTAGATTAACAAATACCCAGGAACCAAGGAACAGCAGCAAAGGAGTAGTTTGGGACAATTGGAGAAATAATACAACAGGGAATAGGCAATCCAGGAGATTCCTGGAATGCATCGACGATAACTTCCTCCTCCAAGTGATAGAGGAGCCAACAAGAAGGGGTGCCATGCTGGATCTTGTCTTCACCAACAGAGAGGGACTGGTAGAGAATATTAAGCTCATGGGCAGCCTTGGCTGCAGTGACCATGGGATGGTGGAGTTTGAGATCCTAAGGGCAGCAAAGAAGGGGGTGCTCAGCAAGCTTGAAACCCTCGACTTCAGAAGAGCTGACTTTGGCCTCCTCAGGGATCTCCTTGGCAGGATACCATGGGACAAGGCCCTGGAGGGACTGGGAGTCCAGGAAAGCTGGCTGACTTTCAAGGATCATCTCCTCCAAGCTCAAAGGCTCTGCATTCCTAAAAGGAAGAAATCGGGTAAAAATGCCAGGAGGCCTGCATGGATGACCAAGGAACTCCTGGCCAAAATCAAACACAAAAGGAGACTCCACAGGGAGTGGAAGCAGGGACAGGTGGCCTGGGGTGATTTCAAGGAATTTGCTTGGGAAACCAGGGACAAGATTAGAAAGGCTAAAGCCCTGATGGAAGTAAGTCTTGTTAGGGACATCAAAGGTTTTTTCAGGTACGTTAG
This sequence comes from Apaloderma vittatum, assembly GCF_000703405.1. Classification (NCBI taxonomy): domain Eukaryota; kingdom Metazoa; phylum Chordata; class Aves; order Trogoniformes; family Trogonidae; genus Apaloderma; species Apaloderma vittatum. Next base: position 207,669 of record NW_009696147.1, read on the forward strand.
AGGAAGAG
>NW_009696148.1:0-16422 GCF_000703405.1 Apaloderma vittatum
ATATATATATTATATATACATATATTCTGCTTGACCAAGGGAGTACTACAGAGCAAAAAAACCCCAAAGATTCAGACTAGAAAAGTAGAACACATAGCCCTCTCTGTATCAGGTAGGATCTGTGGCTAATAACATTGTTATTAAATACAGGTCACTTGCTCCAAGGCAATAAGAAACATATTCATTCAGGCAGTCAGCAACTTTGGGGGAAAAGGAATTGCAAGCTTGGCTTTAAATAAGCTTCATTTTCCAACAGACTTTGAAATACCTCATTCCAGAAATAGTTTTAAAAATCAATATATGGATATGAAAATGAACTATACACATTTATTATATATATTTATAATTCATCTATGTTTTTTCTTTGTTTTTACTTTTATTGGCTCTGATGGCCAACATGTGACAAAAATGTATGGCTAGCTCAACAACATTCAAGATATTGTGACGTGATGGTGTAAAAGTTGTATTTCAAAACCACTATTGTTCTTTTTTTCTCTAAAAACTGTGTGAGATGCGTGAGTCCTCCAGAGTCCTTCACTCTCTGATCATGCAATATTTGTATAGAGTGTTAACTTCTTCGGGCCTCCCATAAACTTAAATAATTTGGATTCAATGATCATCCTTTGTCTTGTCTGTCATATGAGTCTGGAAGACAATACACTCACTAGAGTTTTTGATATGGTGGCAGTTTTTATGGAGAAGATTATCTTGTGAAAAAGGTGATATTTATCAGCTTGCCTTGATTGCCAGGCTTCCCCTTAGCAAAAAGAAAAAGCATGTCAGGTAGTGCCTTGCTGTATTCCTGCCCCACAAAATATCACCCAAAATAAATTTCTCATAATGAAAGTAAGAGTGAAAGGATATTTTACAGCAAACACATATCAGTCATATTATTTCAAATTTTTATTATTTCTTTTTCCGTATATCAAATAAATGTCTCCTTCATAATTTGGCTACACATCATTTGAGTTTACTTAAGCTACTTTATCTTATCTTGTCCTTTTAAAAAAAACAATACAAACGCAGTAGCTTGAGAATTACAGTTTACACTGAATCAACTAATTGCAATTTGAAGACCTCTGCTATGAGGACAGGCTGCAGGAGCTGGGACTGTTCAGTCTGGAAAAGAGAAGACTTCGGGGGGACCTAATAGGTGCCTTCCAATACCTGAAGGGAACCTACAGGAAGGCTGGGGAGGGACTTTTTACAGTCCACTGACAGGACAAGGGGAAATGGGTTTAAGTTGAAGGAGAATAGATTTAGGTTGGACCTTAGGAAGAAATTCTTCAGTAGGAGGGTGGCAAGACTTTGGAATAAATTGCCCAGAGAGGTTGTGGCTGCCCCCTCCCTGGAGGTGTCCAAGGCCAGGTTGGACGGAGCCTTGAGTAGCCTGATCTAGTTGAGAGGCGTCCCTGCCCATGACAGGGAGGTTGGACTAGATGATCTCTAAGGTCCCTTCCAACCTAGGCCAGTCTACGATTCTATGAAGACAGTTATATCTTAAAAATATCCTATCTTCAGTCACAGGTATTCCCACTGTGCAGAAAGCTTTTACCATGGGTCTTTTTGAGGAATAGGTGCTTTATTTCTAGATGACTTCCAATTAGCTTATCAGCCAGGAACTGTCTGCAACATTCACCACAGGACAATAAAGTCTTTCTTTTTTTCTTACAGTTGTTCCGGAGTCCAGCCTTGCATTCCCATCCATTTTCCTACAGATTACTTAGGAACACAAATTTTGACAAGAATGCATCCAAGTTCTTTTGGAGCACACATGTTCCCTTTGCTATCAAGCCTTTTCTTTCCTGTTAAGGAAATGCCTGCAATGGCCCCTAGAGCGAACTGATCTGTAACACCTTGAACTTTTGCTTTGTTATGTGTCTAGCAAGATGCTTTTCAGCAGAGCTATTACAAGGAAGCAAAGTTTCTAACCGCCACAGGCTCCTTGCTATACAAACAGAGCTGAAAAAGATAGAATGTTCACTATTTGAAAGTGGGTTTATTTTGTGGGGTGGATCTCCTCCACCTCTCACTTCTCCAGGAAGCAGTAATTCTCTGAGAACTCAAATTTATTTATTTATTGCAGTACCCATTCTAGAGGAACGACTGCAGCTCTGGTCTCTGCCTTTCTTATGCTCTTCTGCACGTAAACACTTATCCACTCAAGTCTAAGAAAACACGTTCTTCTCCATGACTTTTTAGTGGGCAAGTTTTCATGTGGCTTTCATCACTTCAAGGAAGTATTTCACTGAGGTTTAACAAAACACATAAAAACGCCCTTTGTAGAAATCCAGAAGACACAATCAAGTCTTTTTTTTTTTTAAAAGGCATCATTACTTTCCAAGGAATAAATGATACCTGTCTGAAGTTCATATCTTCAACAAGACGACTGTGTTTTTCATTGATCCTGCTTTCTTTGTTTTCTTTCCTTCTGAGCATTGTTGCTTGATCTACAGTTCAAGATTTCAAATTAGAGTCCTACCACATATTTTATGACTAACACAGACATAAAAGCACACACTTCCAAACATAACATTAAAAAACCACCCTATATATTAGACAAGACAGAAGTAAAAAGGCTGCATTACAAAATCTGAGTTAACACGTGGGGATAATAAATACAATATTGTCTTCATTGATATTTGTGGGCAGAAGAATGATCTAAGAATTTCTTAGATTAGTTTGACTATAATGTGTAATTAAACAGAAAACTAAAATCTAGGCATGCAAGGAATTCCATTATTCATGCATGAGAGGTGTGAAAAATATAGAAAGTATCTACTAAAAATTCAATGTAAGTGAAGCAAGATTTCACTAATTTTTTAAAAAGAAAATACTTTTTTTTCATCATTATTAAAGCTTATGCCCAACACGCATGTCAAAAGTTCACATTAGGACAGAATGGAAGTTCTATTCTTCTAAGTACTGAAATTCATGCTGTTTTGATGCTAATGCAAGTTCTCCACCAGCAACTACTAGGTGCTCTAGCTATGTTGTATTGACTACTATGATATCAAAAGTTTCTAATAATTTAAACTGAACAATAGTTTTCATATCGGTTTGAAGTATTCACATCTCCTGAAAATTAATAGAAGAACAAGCTGAATCCACACTCTAGGCACCATGACTAAAGAAGTTCAGAAGAAAAGGTTGTCAGGTAACTACCAAAGAAAAATACTTACATGGGCCAGTAAGCATTTGATTTCTAATCAACAATGACATGTATTTCTACATGCTTTTCCACAATTAAAGCTTTATGCTTTAAAAAAGATACTGTACATTGTAAAGTGGACTGTTGCTAGGATCCCAGAATTAACCAAATGCAAACAGCTGTCATGAAAGTCATAAAAGAAATTTTATTAACACATAGTACAAGATGAATAGAGGATAATCAAATCATCTTAGGAAAAGAAAAAACAAGAAAAGTCACTTTTCACTTGAACATTGTTGACAATAAGCATGCTTTTATAACTTGAGCAATAGAATGGAAGAATAATTGCAGTTTTGACTCGGATATGTACACTCTAAAAGTTAGAAACTAAAAACTGATACTTCTCAAAATCATTTCTGTTTTTAGAAATACCATTATTTGAAAATTCTAGCTATAAATCATCCTAAAGCAGCATGTATTTTGTATTACATATTCACAGTGTTTCTGTTATCAGCAAGGAAAAAAGCTTTTATGGGAATGATTATTGAGCTCCATTCTGGTAGTGCTGTCCTATTTGCTTTTAATTTTTGTTTCATAAACCAATAATTTTTAATGGCTAAATCCATAATAGAGTGTCTGAGCAAATAAAAGTGTAATTGCTGTTTTCACTTTCTTGTATTTTTGTCTCTATTCTAATTAATGGTACAATACATCTAAAAACTATAGATTTGACTACTCGTGCCTTTTCCTCCTTTGTAGATTCTGTGGTTATTTGGTATATAATTTTAAAGTAACTTTTGTTTGAAAGACTCTTTGAGAAACACATTTGAACCAAACTGCAGTGAGCACGAAGTACAAGGATAATTAAATATAATTATGCTGGAGTCTTCATAGAATAACTGAAAATTGAGATTGTACACTGCAGGCTTTGATTAGACAGTATTTTTTCTTCTGGTTGTATGAGTGAACTAGTTCGTAGCGTTCTTCTACTGTGGGCTGTTCACTGTTTTTAATTAAATTCAGCAGCATCTCACCTGGCATGTCTTTACTGCAGCATTGTCCTGGACAGAACACTAAAACATTTTTGCATTTGCCACTGTTTTGCGTGTTGATAGTTAGAGTCGAAAGGAAATACTAAGCTGGACAATTCTTGGCAGAGAGCAGGGAATATAATAACCCAAATACTAGAGAATTTTAACGTATAATCTTCTGAGGTTTTAAAGCGCTGAGCTTCCATACCATTATCAATTCTCAGTGTTTATCATCATGTTACCTTTTAGAATACTTAGCTGACAAACTGACACCACGAAGGTATTGAGACCAGAATCATAACGTGTGTACATAGCAGTCACAGAAGCATCCTTTCACAAATTTGTCCAGTCATTTTCTAAATCAATGGAGCTGTTACTACAACAAATTGCACTGTCCTACAACTTCTTTATTCTTGTGCAGTGACCAACTCTTTTGAAGTTGCCCTTTCAAATTTAATTTCGTGCATTTCCCCATGTCCTTGTACTGAGAGGACATAAACTGTAAATCCACATTCAGTGTCTCTATGACACTTATTACTCCATAAAACTCTACTATATTCTTTCCTTACTCATCTGTTTTCTTCACTGAAAATTCCTGTTTCAATATCTCTTCCACAGAAACCTTGATTATCCTTATCCATCTTCTCTTTTTCTTTTCTGTATATTCTGTCTTTTCCTTTGAGACAGAGAGCTCTGAACCACACATAGAATTCTAAAAGTAGCTACGGAGGATGTAAGCAGTGGCATAATATTTTCTTTATTCTTTTCTTAGGAAATTTTGAGTATTTCTACAATAACAAAAGATTTTTCTCAGTCACATTGAAAATTTTCAAGCCAAGTTTGCTGCTAATACACAACTGATGTCAAATGTGTTAATTTCACTACTGGAGTGAAACCAGATCTAATTTTGTATTTAAAAAAAATAGGAAAGAGGAATGTTAAAAGGAAGCCAAATGCCAGAGATATGTCCTGAATATGTTTAGCATTTGTAGTTGACTAATCTCTACAATTTTATTTTGTCAGTAACCTAGAAGAGTTACTAGTGGGGACACACAATATGTAGAGTAAATATTTTCTTTAAAAAAATATCAGAAGTTATAAAGTTCAAAAGCATAGTTCAATAAGTCATTTTTGATACTTAAAATTAACACATTCTATTAACTAATATTGAATAGGAGATTATTTTTTATTATTTTAAAGGTTTGTCTGTTCCTGACCTTCACAAGAACTTTTAAGTCATGTTCTACAAACCTTAGGTCTGCAATTTCTAAAGGACTTATTGTCCTTGTGTATTAAAATATATAAATATATACAAATATAAAGGACTTGCCCTTGTGTATTCAGCTGTGAAATGTTTTAATTCTAAATCACAGTTGAACGACTCAAAAGGAGATTAATATTAAAAAGAGGCACATATAGATTTAGCACTCATCATACACATAGTAAATAAGTCTGTAAAATTTATTTTTTCCTCACAGTTTTCCAAGCATTGTCATGCCTATTTTACAGCTAGGGAATCAACCTCCAGGAATATATGGATTGTCAGACACATATACAAACTTCTTAGCCATAAGGCTTATTCACCTGTCAACCTTCTAGAGATAATTTCATTTGGTATGTAAGTATACTAACACCAAGACAGATATATATGGAAAGACAGACATATATACGTGGGTATACAAATGATTTTTTTAATTTGAAGTACAGATTAAATAACTCATTCTATCCATGGTGTATGATCTACAGGTTATTGTAATTCCATGAATCTTTATGTAGTAACATTCTCTGATAGCTAATGTTCTTGTGGCTTCATCATTTGATTATTTTAAGCAGAAACATTGTTCTCTGTGACATTTCTTTTGTGTGTTGGGTCTGTGGATAAATATTAGCAATTGTGATAAAGGGTCAACAGTACAGTCAACAGTCAGGTGCTACGCAAGTTTGTGTCCTGTCAATCCATCTCAGTTAAATTAAATTTAATGAGATTTAACCTGAATAGGAATAAATGAGATTTTATTTAAACGAAAAACATGAGATGGCTGTCAAAACATTGAGGGACAGAAGAACAGAGCAGGACAGATTCTAAGCAGACAAAACGGGAACATATTTTCTCAGTTGAAATACTTTTTTGTTTTCTCTGCATTTAGTGTTCTTGTTGATGGAGGTTGCTCTTCATTATCTACCACTAAAGAGATTATAAAGTTAAATATATTCTGGTCACATTTACATGATCAAAGAATGGGGCCTGTTTTGTTCTAACTGCAGCATGAAAAAAAATAATCTTAGTGACAGAAATGGACAGTATGATGAGGATAGAATTTTATGTAAAAAAAACCAACAATAGTGGTTTTGCTGGTTTGTTAATGATTCTTCTCCCTTTTACTCATGCTTGAGATCCCTAAAATGCTAAGTAAATTCAGGTGTCAAACTTGTGATCTTTTGTCATTGTAGAGACGGACACGACACATCTGAGTGGGACTAAAATGGCTCAAAAATGGCTCCTTTATTACAGAAAGGGTGTGCCTTTTATACATAGTCGAAGGTACTAGAAGAAGGTAGCATGGCCTTTGCTTATAGGTCAAACACTTGTTTTTCACATTCTAATTGGTTAACAATTAGCAGCTTCTGGCTGGGCTCATCCCCCTGGATCTTGAGGGAGAATGTGTCCAAACTCAGTGCACACAAATTCCCATCTTAAGGGTACACTGGGAATTTGTCAAGGTCAACGTCTTCAACCAATGCCAGGTTACCAGCAGTCCAGCTGCCGTCCCCCACAATCTTTCATGCCCTTTGCTTTTTTCTGAAACTTACCTATGTATGTACTACTCTGCAACTTTCAGTTTTAAATGTTCATTTCATATTCAAAGATATGTTCAACTGCTACTTTCTATAAGAGCTCCCTCTTTCCTCTCCATCTGAAAACCTACTTTTCTTCAGTGGCAAAAAGCAACGTTTGTCTACTAGAAAACTAAATTTTTCTGGTTTTTTTTAATCTTTAAGATTTGTACTATAAATTCATAAAAAGGCTGGAGAGAAACAGCATTTTGATAGTTTCAGGCAACAGTTTGGCCACTTATGCTGTGTTATCTCGATTTTTGCTTTCTTGTGTCTGAATATGCCAGTCTTCAAACACAAGGGCGTATCTTATATTTCTCAACCCTACCCATGGGATCAAAGGAATAAGGATTAGCTGCAAGTCACAAAAATTTAAGGAAAATTCAAATATGTAGCGTTGCTACATTTGAGAGAGATTAGATGCTCCCAGTATCAATGAATAACCATTAAGTATATTCATATCAGTGAAGTCATGATTCTAAGATAATTTTTATTTATGTAGATAAGTGACACGTGCTTTTTCCTCAATATTTATCTTTGTTTTTAAAAGCATTTTTGTTATTGCGTGGACCAACATTAAACACTGTAACCAAGGTAGTAATGAAGTAGACACCTCAGTGCACAAATGTGGTTAGAGGAGATGTGACGTCTGTAAAGAGAGGTCGTATTTTAATAGAGCAGGTGAAGCATTTTTTTTTTTTATTGCATGGACCAACATTCTTTACTGCTCTTTCATGAAATACTTCTACCATCACGGTTCCCCTATATTTAGAGGTATGTCCATGTAGCTCCATACAGAAACCTTTCTGACCTTTCCGATTCCTGCCTATCTGAATGCCTGAATGCACTATTGAGCTGTTCATAAACAATCTCTAAACGACACCAGTATAGTCTTTCTTGTCCCATTACATACTGGTACTGGATGTACTGCTTCTTTGATGTTAAGAGGATACATCTGAAGTTGCACTTTTTTCTGTTACAAAAGGCTGCCTATGACTTACACATTTGTTGTTCACTATTTAAACACTGTAACCAAGGTAGTAATGAAGTAGACACCTCAGTGCACAAATGTGGTTAGAGGAGATGTGACGTCTGTAAAGAGAGGTCGTATTTTAATAGAGCAGGTGATATAGTCAGAAAAAGCAGCCAAACTTTTCTTCACGTCTTTGACAACTAACAGTAAATTTCAGGGTAAAATCAGAATGTGGTAATTTCTCTTAATGCAAACATACATAAATTTGTATATTTGTAATGATATTTGCCCAAATCTGTTTGTCCTTGTCTTGCATCCTGCTTTTTATGTTTCCCTCCCTGATTTCCAAAATACCCACAGTAATGCTAGGAGAGTTATAAATCTGTCTTTCAAGGATAATTAATTTTCACATAACTATTGATTTGTCTTCAGAAATTTCAAGACAGGATACATTTTGTGGGGTAAATAGATCATGCTTTAGCTATTTCTGCCATGGCATACTCAACGTTGTAACTATTTTCATCTGGGTCAGAATTTGCCTGTGAATTAGGCCTGAAGTAATTTCTTTAATGATCTAAACTAAAAATGAACAGATGCTGTTACATTTTGCAGTGGAAATATTCCCTTCCTTACCCATTGGTGTGAATTTAATTTACAGTTGAGCTAGAACTTGATGTATGTACCTTCAGCTCTTGCATACATTTCCTTCCTCGTATCATAAAACTGCGTTGCATCATTTCAGTAAAAGCTACCCCAGAGGGTGATAACAGAGTGAATGCTTCTTAGTACCAACTATTCATTTTCTCTCTGATTCAGATTACAACTCTGAGCAGTGTTTTCAGGATGGCATAACTGTACCAGTCTAACAACACTAAACATACTCAGAAAGAGTATGGCTCACCATTTACAAGACCATCCTGGAGTTTACAGACCATTAAGGCTGAGAGAGAGAGAACCAGCTCACAAGAACGTGTTGAGAAGAGAGCTTGCAAAATACCTGCACCGACATGAAAATAAGTTCTGAAACCTTTCTCTGTTTCATCATTTTGTCTGCTCTTTCATATTTTCATTCATTTTCTTCCTAGCTCCTTTGTATCCCTTTGCTTTAGTAAATAAATAAATAATAATCAAAACAAAGCAGAAAGAAAGGAAGAGCTTATGGAGAAAAAAAAGGAAATAGGCAAAAAAAGAAAAATTTAATCTTGAACCTAAAATCAAGGGTAAAAATAACAGTTTTCATTGCTATAGAAGTGGAAAAAATTAACTGAAATACTTTGCTTCTGTATACAGTTCTCCTTCCAAAGTGCCAAAGAATTTTCATTTTTTTCTTTGCGCACTTGAATGATAACTTTAAAACTTCCTAATCAAGTCTATTGCCTCCTTCTCTACAGAGGACAAAGGGAACTGCAAAAGCTAAAGTTTTTCTTTTTTTTTTTTTGTATTCAAATGTAGTCAGTTCGTAGTCTCCTTTTTGCTTCCTGTCCTCTTCAATAACAGAATCATGGCTGATAATTTCTCATAGTCTACTTACATCTGCAGGCTTGGCTTGGTTTCTGTTTCTCCAGATAGGTATACTACAAAAAGATTTGCCTTCTTAAATATTCTTTATTTCTGCTTGATATTCTTTCCATCATAGCTTAATGTGCAATACCTTCCTGACCAGGAATACAAATTCTGTAATACAGAGATATAGTGTTGTTTGGGGCAGATTCATTCTAAGTAGCCAAGTTAGCTCAAGGAAGTTATAGCTTAATAAGCTTCAGAAGCAGCCTTGCAAGCCTGCCTAAGATCTTAACTACTTCTGGTTGTCTCTAGAAATTATTTCTAAGTATTAACTTTTTCTGATACTCAATATATGGGGCCTGTCTATATTTACTGCTACAGAAAGAGATGGATAGAGAAAGCTAGTTTTCAAACCTGCAGAGATTTAAGTTAGTTTTCAAACCTGCAGAGATTTAAGTTGCATTGCTTTTCGCACTGTTGACATATACAAACTGCAATTTTGGCAGACAGGTAAGGCTGAAACTGCTTACTTGAAGGAATAGTTATAGAAGGAACAAAGCCTTCTGAGACCGTACATTCTGGATTCACCCTAGATTGACTCATTAGACTATCTTCTTTGCAGAAGATAAAATGTGCACTCTCATTCCCATTACATTGTGAAGAATAGAAAAAGGAAGCTACAGAGAAAGGGAAAGCAGAGAAATGGAGACAGAAATTCTTCTTTAATTAAGATATTTATAAATTATTTCCACCTGCAATATTCATCTAAGTCTCCTTAGAGTATTTATGATATCCTCACTGTGAAACTGAGTATCTGTGGTTTGGATACCTGTAAAAGAAATACATAAATCTTCTAGAATGTACTGACATGTCTTCTAGATCCAGGTGCTGGGGGCTGTTGTGGCCAAAGTGCAGGACTGGCATTTGACCTTATGGAAACTCACGGAATTGGCCTTGTCCCAGTGATCCAGCCTATCCAGATCCCTCTGTAGAACCTTCCTACCCTCAAGCAGATCGCCAGTTCCACCCAGATTGGTGCCAACTGCAAGCTTACTAAGGCTGCACTCTATCCCCTTGTCCAGATCATTGATTAAAGTGTTAAACAGGAGCGGCCCCAGCACTGAGCCCTGCAGGACACACTCGTGACCGGCCGCCAACTCGTTTTCACGTCATTGACCACAGCTCTTTGCACTCAGCTATCTAACTAGTTTTTGCTCCAAGTATATGCCCATCCAAGCCAAGAGCAGTCAATTTCTCCAGGAGAACGTTGTGGGCAACAGTATCAAATGCCTCACTAAAGTCAAGGTAGACAAAACCCGCAGTCTTTCCTTCCTCCAATAAGTGGGTCACTCTGTCATAGAAGGAGATCAGGTTTGTTAAATAGGACCCACCCTTCATAAACCCATGCTGACGGGGCCTGATCACCTGGCTGTCCACAAGTCTACAGTAGCTAGTCATGATTTCTACAGAAAGGTCCTAGAGATTGCTGAGCAGAAAAAGTGGCCAGTACCTATATATCAGTTCCTGGATGGTAGCTAGTGGATTATGAAATGGTGCCATTTCTTGTTAAGTTACACTTGCACCAATACATACCAGTAATAAACCACCCCTGCAACATACTAGTGATAACCAAAAATGAAGTTGGCACATTGAAACAGAGAAAACAACTTTCAGAACTCCCAAACTCTGATGGAGTCAGTTTGATCAAAAGAAGCATAATCTGTGATGAAAAGAATTTTTTTTTAAAGAGTAATTAGCAATATGATTTAGAAAATAGTGCCCAAGATGCCCAGGTAAAGTCACTATCCAGCGTATTCCAGAGGAGATCAGTGGTGCTAAACATGATAGAAAACCAATGTCCTATGCTCAGGGCCCCTGACCAAGAACCATAAACACACACTGAGAAAGCCTACAAGGAATGATAATATACATAACAGGTTGGGCAGCAACGTGAAAATCAACTATAAACTGAAGTCTCTGAGAATATAATATTTCATTTATTTTAATATTAATAACTGTTCAGCATTATTATGAATTTATGTACATATAAAATATGAAATTCTTCCATGCCCCATGTTGGGCAGCAATTCATATCTATCTAGGTCTGGGTCAGCCACTAAACTCTGAAAGACTCTCCCCATGATCCCTCCCACACTATCCCAGGGGGCACTAACAGGGGAACCAGAGACGGAGAATTTGAGGTTGGAAAAAAGCTTGAACCAGTTTAATGAAATAAGAAATAATATTAACGATAACAATGAAGTCCTATATACAAATACCTACAAGTATATAAATATATTTGAAGATACAAATGTATATACTAATACTGAACACACACTTTCCAGATAACAACTAGGTCCTGAGTGGAAAAGTCCCAGACTGGACTTGGCAGCAGATGGAAGCACCCAAGCCCAGAGTCTGAACGACAGCTCAAAAATATAGAACATGAAACATTGGAACAACCAGCATTGCTCCCACCTGGAGAGAGAGGGCAAGACAACCTGTCCCAACGAATGGTGCTCCTCTGCAGCAGGAAAACAGGAGGCAGGAACACCAGCAGCACAAGGAGAGGTGACAAATAGCCCATAACAGTCCCTCCAGCACAACAGGAATGAAAAGCCCCAGGGTTCTCCTTAGGGCTCCTTATATACTGAGCACCATGGGAAGGAACACTGTGATTGGCCCATCTGGGTCACCTAACCCATCCTCTCCTCCTCCCAGGCACAGGTGCCCCCCTCTCCCCCATCGTAATTGCTGTGTGTGCCAGGAGCCCCTGAGAAATTTCATCCTCTCTCAAGCCGGGACACAGAACTACACTTCTAGTGAAAAAGAATTCTTTGTGGTCTGACCTGGAAGGGCAGACGTTATGTTATTCCTGATGCTTCTTTAGTCCACTGGAGGTATTTCATCTCCTTCTTCTCTGTGTCACAAATTTTAGTTTACCTTCTGTGCACAGGACTACAACAGCAGCTCCATTAACCTAACTAACTGCTTCTTTCCTGAGCTCCTTCTCACTATTATCTGTATAAAGCTCGAGTTAAACTATGAAAAAACAAGAAAAGCGAAAGTGTTGTCATAGCTAAAACAAACCAATGTAAAGCAACAGGCAGGTCAATGCAAGTTCAGAAATAGTAAGCCTAACAGCTTTTGGAGCTGAGGCCTTGCAGACTCAATACAAATCCTCTAGGCTGCTGTTATCAACGGCAATACTGCAGTGTGGGGCTACAGGGTGACATGACTAAACAAAGTGTTTCATTCACTCTCCACCCACCCTTCCTCCAAACAGAATTCTGCACCTTCATCATCCTTGTAAAAATACCTGCAGAGCATTATTTATTTTAGCAAGAAGAGACTGTTCTTCATTATTATTTGTGATTCTTGCAAAGCATTGTGGGCTCTTTGTCACTGAAGAAGAACCTGTCTTGGCAATCCTACTCATTATCAGAGCTGCAAGCCAACGCGGTGGCTAGATTCATACAAGTTAGCCTCCTGACTTCATAGATTTAGGTCTTTATATCTTAATGTAAATTGATCTAAAGCTGCTATGAGTCTGGTTTTATTGAATTCAATGAGGTCTGTACTAAGGCTTAGTACAGGGTGTCAGTCAGGTGCACATTTGATGTATCTCTGCTCAACATTAATTATGTAAGATTTCCCATCTGAGGTTATCAGGAAAGAAAATCTCTACAGATGACCAAAAATGTTCTTCTGAAATAGATCCAGGACTAGCAATACAGTTTTATTAACAACTTTACTTTGTTTTCTTCATGCAATTGAGAACAAATTCTCAATTTTGTAATATCTGTAGGAGAAAGCTGTAAAACGTGGTTAGCAAAATAGACACAACTGAACTGAATTTCCCTTCTGTTTGTTTTTTTTTTTTTCATCTAGGGAAACATTGTGAAATACTGCTGGATAATCTGGTATATAATCCATGGTATACAGTAATTACACAGCTAGAACCATTTTATTCCGAGATCTCTATCTCACAAGGAAGGGAAGTTATCACAAATGCACATGCTTTATAACACCAAGTATTTTTCAAGATCTCTTTACTAGTCCTTTTTCTGGCTAAAATTTTTATCAGGAAATAGTTCTTGACAAAGACTTTAAGGGAAAGGATTTTTTTTTTTCTTCCTGAGGACTTTTTTTTATAAGAGTTTTGTTAACATTTGTTACCTAAAATATATAATAATAATAAAAATCCATAGGTGGACTAAATCGTGTAGTTTATTTCACCCCAGTTAGACCTAACAAGGTAAAATCCATTGTAAATCTGAGTCCAACTGCTCTCTCAGTTCCTCTGGTTCATAGATGATTACTCTGCCATATAATCCCATCTTCTACATCTGCCAGTTTGGCAATGCCTCTGTCAAACTGTAAATACCATAGCTGTTCTAAAATGGTTTGCTAAACTCATGTAAGTAGGAGTTGGTATTGGAGAGGCCAGCAAAACATTGTATAATGAAAACTGTTACTACAAAGGGTTCTATGTAGAGAAAATCCCCAAATAATCTATCAGAGCAGCATTTTTTCCCCCCATATTAAAATTTCCTTTCATGTGGTTGGTTTACATAAAGCAGCTACCTAGGGATGTTCTTTACAATTAGCTGACATATTGTTTGTGTTTTTGTTGCTACCCTGTACATATAAAGATCTGAAATCAGATGAAAGAAGTTTTATTCCCCCCACCAATACCTGAGAGACTGTAACCCCCCTCCAAGTTTGCCATTTAAATCCCAACTGTGCTGTTGCCTTTAACTGTGCAAGACAGCAAGACAGCACATTTTGTAGATTAAACCAATAAACTAGCAAACATAAAAGAAACAAATCTCATAATTGTGGATTTCAATTAAAGAAAGGAGGATCAAAGCAAACATTCTGCTTGAAATTGCACAGCTGCTATCTACACAAAATGAGAAAAAAACCCCACCCTGCTCCATCTAGCTATAATTTTTGGGGTGGGGGAAGGAGGAGCGAGAGCTCCAACCCTGCAGTAGGACAGATTGCTTATGCTTCTCACGTCCCAATCAGTAATACAGAAATATTGAGTAATAAATTCCCTGCCTCTCCTGATCTGAGAAGCTCCCACCATCTGTGAAAGACAATTTGTAACAGCTTTAGTATTAAGATTCAGTAAACAGACAATCACAAGCATTGTGCCAAACAGTGCCTACGTTTGGAGAAAAAACATAAAGCAAAAGCATGAGTAACATCATGACCCTTGCATTGCAAAACTATCCAGCAACCAGAACAGTTTCGATTGCAGTGGGTTTCATTTCTTCCTTCCCCAGCCAGAGAGGAGCACTGGAGTCTGCACACAATTCAGCTACATCTGTGGGCTGTGTATATAGGCCTCATCCTAACGTGTTGAATTATTATTGATGGCTGAGGCAGTTCTGCTCTGCTGGTGAACCAATAATGTCAAGGCAGTACCTGCAAGATTAATTAGAGGAGAGAATGGGCTCTGGTTTCCAGGGACTGAGGCATTAATAGAGACTGAGCATTAGTTTCAGGGGATTCAACAGACAGCTGAACAAATGCCTCAGACAATGTTATACATGCTAAATCCTGGCACTTACCTCTTAACAGTACTGAGGGAAAAAAAAGGAAAAAAAAGAGTTTAGAACAATTGTGTTTAAACTGGGAAAAACAGAAGGCTCTATAAAAAAAATGAAAAGGAAACAAAACAGTACTGAGGTTGGTAAAGCAAGTTAAGGTCTCTAAATGTATGTGAGCATATTGCCCTCTGCAATGTACTGAAGAGAAGGAGGCAGTAACTAATTTCTCTACCATTAACAGAAAAACAAACTGCTTTTTGGTGACTGATGGTTTCTAGGTTTTAAAAATGCATATGACACTCTATACATGGAAATATAAGTTGGATCAAAAAGCAGAATATTTTCTGCTGTTTTGCTTGCACCAATGCAGTGGAAATTTGTACTCCATGAAGCATTTTAGCTGTAGAGAACTGAAAATATGCAGTGGATGAAGCTGCAGCCATAGCAACAGCTACATAAATTTTCAGGCAATGACAAGGCACACAGTACAAAATCTAAGGAGTGTAACTCCTACACTGGCTTCAAAAAGAAAAAAAAGAATAGAGTGGAGGAGAGGGTGTTGAATGCTGTTTATTACAAAGTAATTGTGTCTTCCACCTTATCAAGACCCCTGGCTTCCTGCATTTCGCTTGTGCGATCAGAGGTGCAGCTGAGAGATTAGCTGTAACTCTCTATCTTGTCCTTTAGCTTTGGCAGGCGATATCCCCCTTTCTCTCTTTCATTATCACCTAGGCCTGATATTTTTTAAAGAAAATTTTGAGGCCCAATTTTCAATATATTGTCAAAGTACCCACGCTTTGGGCCTTTTCCTAGTTGTGCAAAACTTTTGACAAAATAATCCTAAAATGAATAGAACCCAAAGGGTGGTGTGGCTCAACACACCAAAGAATAGACTTACAAAACTGATTTCAAAAGGGAATGAAAAAACTTCACACTTCCCTGATTTTCCAGTTTCACAACTGCAAAGTGCATCATTGCTCTTCTTCAAACTTGAAACAGCAGCGGGAGAGCTATTAAGCAAACGCACTTAAAGTTGAAAGATCCACAGTAGGAGGATATATTCAAGTTTCCATTTTTATTTTGTGTCCTTAGCTTCTAGGTAATTTCTTTCACAATGTGAAACTCCAGTGCCAAATTTTCGTTGTCCACAGATACAGGATAGGAGACCCCAAAGAACTTTGCATATATCACACTGCCTGGGAGCCTCACAAGCCTAAACAGATGTGAAAATGAAGCTGACAACACAGATTGCTCTGAAATGGAACAGTGAGGCTCCCAAACAGGTTTTTATTCTGTGCTGGAAAGAATACTGATCTTTAAAATATGTTTTCAAAATGAAATCATGTCAAAATACATAATTTCAGCAGG
>NW_009696148.1:16453-21004 GCF_000703405.1 Apaloderma vittatum
ACATCAATTTTGGGGTTTTTTTAGGTCTCTGCTTTAGTTACTGAGTCCATGACAAACATTAGGGATGTTCTTTTGTAACACATACAACTTCACAAAGCTGTGATATTCTGACAAAGTGGAGAATACCAGTGAAATGACACTGATCTGAAAAGAATATGCTCAACTTGAATATCAAACCTGTTTTCTCCCTCATAAGTTCAATTCTTTTTGGCCATGAGTGATTTAAAAAGTACAAAGTCTACATTCAGCACCTGAGTGTAGGAAAGCATCTCTGGCTACATGATTCCTAGGTGAGTCTCGGAAGAGAATGAAGTTCTGAAGCTACATCTTGTTGAGATGAATTATGAAAAAAAAGACAGTTCAGTTTGTCCTAGTGTCTTTTCTATGCTGATTTTGATTTAAGCTGCTCAGCAGTCACACGAATAATGCTCAATTTCCTGTCATATACCATAAAGAAGTCACAAGATGTTAGAAGCATGACTGACAGTAGAGTATGTTACTGTGTTTGTTACCATCCTCAAGATGATGTCTTGCGAGAGAGATTAGATAGCTAAAATGTCACACTATTCTCAACCATATTTGAAGAAAGTGAGATGTCATAGTTTCACCATGTCTTTATCAAACAGTAGTTGTGGAGGTGTAAAGAAACATGATGAAACTAGGTTGTGTGACAGCATCATTTTTTTTTGGAAGTTTTATTTGATCTTGTAATCAAAGGTTGTCATGGTTTTGCCCAACTATCACCTGGTATTTTTTGTACTGATGATCCAAGTTTTGGAATGAAAGGCATGATGAACATAGAAGTCCAAGATTTACCATTTTAATTTTTTCCCAAAACTCTAAAATGTTTTTAAATAGGAAATAAAAAGCCTTAATATAAAAGCATTACCTTATTTTTGTGTAAGATCTTCAGAAGTATTTAAACTGGAATGAATTTATAGTAATTATAAAATCTAAGCTCCTGTGAAAACAACTTACCTCAAAAAATCTGGACTCAAAGAGAACACAGGTAGGCCAAGTACATCCAGTCCAGAGCAAATCATAGCTAGAGTGGGTTATTTTATATCCTAGTTTAAGCCTTTTAACAATCAGATTTTGCATACTGGGGATTTTCCCCAAATGGTGCAGTATATCACTGAATGCTGTTAGCATGCAAAATCACCAGAAACACATTTATGTCAAAACTTCAGGACAAGAACTCAAACTGTTCATAATTTCACCTTCGAAACCACAGTCTTTTTATTACCTTACTGTGACCAAGCTCTCAGAAAATTTCTTCCCTTCCTCACAGTGGAAAATAAGTGGTACAAATATATCAGACACATCATTGATCAGTTAACGGGCATTTGGAAACAGTAAGAAAAAGGCAAAGTCTAGATACTTTCTCCTGAGGTGTGGAAGGTGTTGTGCAGGTGTTATGACCTGATCAAGTTCAATTTGCACTGCAGTGCAGAGCATCATGCTAAAATTACATCCTGTCTGAGTTTTCATCCATCCAAATATTCGTGTATCCTGAAACTCTGTTCAGAAGGCAAGCAGCATTTGAAAAACATTAGTCAAGGTAGCATTTATAGAGAAGCAGTAAACTGAGGAGGCAAGGAATTGCAGAACAGAATAGCCATTCCTAGATGACACTATTCATCAACCTAAGAATTAATGGCTTCGTGCAGTGGGCATTACTACCAGCTCCTCAGAAGTGAAACTCAAAGCTCTGTAAAAACATCTCTGTGCTGAAGGAAATAGAAGAATCTGAGAAAAAGTAATTATTCTTCCTTTGGGTAAGCATTAAAATTGGACTTATTTGGGTTATTCCCATACCCAGACTTTCTACAAACCCATCTCTGTGTGTTATTTTGTTGTCAATACTGACGGTTCATCTCTTCTGTCAGGAAAACCACATAACAAAGCAAGAAGAAAAGTTATAACTTATTAAATATTTATGCTAGGGGTAGAGGAAAATTATGTTTTTGTCTTCCAAGAATTAGTGTTATTATTTTTATTATATTTCAAATAATAAGGAAATGCACTACTTTTCTAAAGAGTTTTCAACCCATTGTCTTGATTAGTCTTAATATTAAAATAAGAAAAATAGGAAAGTTTTATAACAACACTAGAGTTTCCCAGAGGAAAAGGAGAAAAATGAGAAAAGGTTGAAGCTTTATTTTGAGTTCATATTCTGAAGTTTCTTGAGGTGTTTGACAATCCTAATATAATCATCTATTGAATATTAGCATTCTGTGTATAAGCCCATTCTAAATTACCTATGTACCCAATTTTTTGCACTTTTGAAAAGCCAGCTTTGTTCCCTAAGATATGTTGAATGTAAAATTTCAATGCAGAAATACATTGGAAAAGTTGCAAGTAACCTCTTGTTAAGATTTCCTATAATTTCTGCCCCCCACCCTCGCCCCCAGTAGTATTTAAAACTTAAAACTAGGTTTGAAGTGTCTTTTAAGTATTTAGTCAATAACAGCTGTATCACTTTTATATTAATGTAGTTCGTTTGCCTCAGCACTGACACTGACACCTACATTTCTTTTTGTGCTGCATGGAAAAGCTATTGAAGTCAGCGTTTAAAAGTGATTCCTATTTTTTCTGAACATCAACTTAGCAAGTACAGTACAGTAAGTTATTTGAATCCGTGATCAAAAGAGGCATATTTTCCTAAGACAAAGTCAATTTCTGGCAAAAGATGTGGTAGAAATTTACAGCACAAAAAACCATGAACAGCATAAAACAGCTTTTAATCTCTTCCCATTTTTCCTTCCCTTGGAGAATAATTAGAGTCCCCACCAACACAACTGGCATATCAGCTATCATACTGTGTCCCAGCTTCTGAATGGATATTCACTCCGTTTTAATTGATGATAAGAACAAATTATTTCTCTTGTGTGTGTGAACTTCTAGGGAGAAATTGCATTTGTCTGCAATTTTTTTACACAAATGTTTAGTGAGGAGCTCAATGAGTGATTTCACAGCTTTATAAATGTATTCATAGAGTTCAGCTCTTGAAAAATGAAGGGAATTTGAAAGTTCTTGTGTCTATACTTGCTGTAGTCAAGTGCTATAACTCAGGGAAGGTTAATCTAGATAAGTAGGAAGCTGTCTACTGAACAAAAGTGAAATAACTACCACAGCCTATGATTGTGGCTATGCTCCACACAGCCCATTGCCAGCATTTTAGCCCAGAGAGCTGTAGAGATGGAGGGTGGCTGCAGTCCTCCCTGAAAAAGATGGTTGTAGCAGGTGACTGTGTGCCTGTGAAGGAACTAGGGCTGTTTTCTCTCACCATCTTTTTTTCCAGTAATGCTCTCTTTTTCTGTAAGTCACGTACACAGCATTGATGGGAGTCAAAGACAGAGGACAAGTAAGTGTATTCAGGAAACTGGACTGCAACCAGCCATTATTGGTGTTAGGAATGTGTTTAGTTTCAGTATTTTGAGCCAGGAAGGGAAATGGTACCTGGAGGAATACTTTTGGCTCTTCCACAAGACTGAATTAATACTGTCATTATCCTTGAGCTGATAAAATTCAATTTTGCTTACAGTACTTAGAAACCTTGAACTGTCTATGCTACAACTTCACCAAAAAGGAAGGTGGAAATGCCATTCTGGGACACAGGAGTCCTAGATTCAAGGTGGTTGGAACTAGATGATTTTTAAGGTCCCTTCCAACTCAAACAATTCTATGATTCTATGATTTTATGATTCCTCCCTAGTTCTAGGTAAAGCTCCTCCTGAGGTCATAAAGAATTTTTGTAGCTTAGGGGTGGGCCAGCAACTAAATGTGGATAGATGTTCTCTAAGACCCTTTCCCTCCCCAAACAGGAAGGAAAAGGGAATGATGTGGAGAGATTTATGGATCGCAAAAAAATAAAAATTAAAACAGCTTTAATGAATAAGGAAATAACAAAAATAGTGAACTATATATACATATACACAAATTTGATATCAAACCCGACTGCCTCCCCGTAGCAATCCCCACCGATACTGCAGAGAAGGTGACAGTGGGGAAGTCCCAGGCTCAGCAGCAGAGGGGAGCTGGGTACGGGACCTGGATTCAGGGACTCAGGATCGGGATCAAAGGCAGAAGGCTGGACAGAGTCCTCCCTGGACGCCGACCATTGCAGAAGAAAAGAGAAAAGAGAACTAAACCCTTGCGATCCCTCAGTTTTATACCGAATGGAATACTCTTGTTGGTCATTTGTCCTGCCTGTATCTCACTGGAGGTGCAACCTCTCAGTTTCATGTGACCCCTCTTGTTACCCAGCACCCCCAGCGTGGCACACAAGAGCCAGCAGTGGCCTTGGTCACTATGGGAATAAGTATCAGGAAGAGACTTTCTGCATCCCAGTCCCAGGCAATAACTGTAAACATCAGGTGTTATCACTGCCGGTAGCACACACTGTCAGCAAAAATACACCGTTGACTTCAGAAAGTGCAGCCTCTTAGAAGAGACTGAGCTGGGAAGTAAAAGTCACTCAACAGAATTAGTTCTGTTTAGCTCAAACCAGGTCATTCCACCCCTGGGGCAGTTGATTCCAGGGGTACT
>NW_009696149.1:0-425 GCF_000703405.1 Apaloderma vittatum
GCTCCCCTCTCTCTCGGGGGTCGATACCCCCAGCCCAACATGCCACGCGGCACGTTACCGACTGGTCGCCCACGGTCCGCCAGTCAGAAAAACTCCAGGACCCCAAAATCCAGCTGCTTCCTCATCACTTAGCAACATGCAGTCCCCACCATATAAAGACACATGCCATAAATATTCAGTTTCGGTTTCGCCTGCTCTACGTGAGAAATTTCGTCTGCAGCTCGCCAATCTCTGGTCCCGACCAGGGGCTGGTACGGCCAGGAGTCCGCATTGGGCTGGTGGAAGTTTCCGTCTTAATAAGCGGGCGGACATTTTTTTCATCCAACTCGCCCTCCCCCTCTGAACTAGTTCTCTCGTCATCTCCCCAGATATCTCCATTCCAGATCTCCACGTGGACACAGGATATTAGTTTCCGGATCTGAGCT
>NW_009696150.1:0-10208 GCF_000703405.1 Apaloderma vittatum
CTCTGCCCAACTCTCCAGCCTGTCCAGGTCCGGCTGAACAGCAGCACAGCCTGCTGGTGTGTCAGCCACTCCTCCTAGTTTTGTGTCATCACCAAATTTGCTGATGGTGCACTCTGTTCCCTCATCCAGGTCATTGATGAATATATTGAAAAATACTGGTCCCAGTACCGACCCCTGAGAGACTCCACTAGGAACAGGCCTCCAACTAAACTGTCCCATTGACCCCAACTCTCTGACTTCTTCCCTTCAAGCAGATCACAATCCAGCTTATTACCTGATCATCCAGACCACACCTCCTCAGTTTAGCTACGAGGGTGCTGTGGGAGATGGTGTCAGATGCTTTACTGAAATCCAGATAAACCACATCCACTGCATGGCCATTATCTATCCACCTGGTTACATCCTCATAAAAGGATTGGTGAAACATGACGTTCCCTTGGCAAAACCATGCCGGCTGCTCCTGATGACCCTCTTATCCTTGATATGCCCAGAGACAGCACCGAGGATAAGTTGTTCCATCACCTTTCCAGGGATGGAGGTGAGGCTCTGTGTTACCCAGGTCCTCCTTCTTGCTCTTTTTGAAGACTGGAGTAACTTTTACTTTCCTCCAGACCTTGGGCACCTCCTCCATTGCCCACAACCTCCCGAAGATGATGGAGAGTGGCCTAGCAATGATTTCCGCCAGCTCCCTCAGCACCCACAGGTGCATCCCATCAGTGCCCATGGATTTATGGGTGTTCAGATTGCCTAACTGTTCCCTAACCCAGTCCTCATCAACCAAGGCAAACTCCTCTTTATCCTGACTTCCTCTGTTTGATGGTCAAACTTGTAATTCTGCAAATAACATAGAATTATGATCCTTAGAAACTTTAAAACTAATCAACTTGAGTCCGTAGTGGTGCTTTTGTCTGTTGTCAGTTTAGTTTAGCATTGTTTTAAAGATGGGTGCCAGATTTATCCTGGTAAGAGGTGCAATGTGTCAAAAAAACAACAGAAAAAAACCCCAAACAGAAGACTGCAAGCAGAAGCATCTGAGTTGTGTGACTTCTCTTCAAGGATAAGTTGCTGATAAGTGCCTTTTAACTGTTCAACAGAATGTGTCATGAGGTAGCACTGTCCCCATTGGCACCAGTGAGTTCATGGCTTGTTAAACTAGTGGAAGTCTTGCAGGAATAAATGATCAAAGGTTGTGTGTGCACAGGACAAGAATCTGAGAACCTGTGCTTAGAAAAGTTGCCATATGGAGACAAATACTGAGCTTTTGTTTCATGGTAACGTGATCAGCTCTCACTAAATCACAACTGAAAACTAGGTGGATTATGAAAAATGATCCTAAATAGTGAGAGCTAAAGAAAATCACTGTTGATTTTATCCTCAGTGTCCAAGGGGCTTTGGTACTGAAGCTTGATATTGATGACTTAAGTTGACAGTAATTCTCTTGTATCATGGTAGGGCTTGCATGTTGCTAGTGTTTATAATGAAAAAAATACAAAGCTCTCAGGCTGTGTTTTCCTAGCCAACACATTTTTATTTCAGCTTACGCTCATAGTTCGGAAAGTTTGTAGTGGGTGGGGTGTGTTCAGTAGTGCACAGTGGTGCATGTATGAAAGAAAACTCATAGCAGAATGCTGAGAATACTTGAAAATTCAAGATGAAACCATATTACAGATGAAAGGAGAGATGAGCCAGTCCTGTTTTCCTTTGAGATTTGACTGTGTATATAGCTGCCCTTTTACAGTTTCTGTTTCCTTAGGAAAGAAAAAGACCTTTTTACAAAAGCCTGGGAAAAAGCATTTCACCTTTATTCAGCATCTGAAGTGTAAACCCCTCAAGATTGGAGGTTATTTAGCACTGCACTGGAGGACAAACCTCTGTTCATTACATCTCTTAGACTAGAATCAGACCACTGGTTTATGTGCTGCTGCTGTCTCTGCTGCTCCTGCATTAAAGCAGGATGTGCCTTTTGTCCCAAAGGGTGTGAACCAGGCTAACTAAACTTTAAATTGGGCATTAATGCAGGGCAGTATGTTACAGTTGAATGTTGATGTTGGAGACTTTGTTTACTCTGCCAACTGTATCAGTAAATCATGCCTTTCTTCCCTCCCACCCCCAGCACTTAACTTTATTCTATAAGGGATTTGTCACTTGGGATTTTAACTCTTCCTGTAGGAAGGACAAAATTCCCCTCTCTCTAGTTTACTTAAATGATTATGGGACTGCAGTAGGAATTAACTGTCTGAAAGCTCCTTGACTGTACCTCGCTGGACTGGGAGTTCATCTCTAAAACGCGTGTGCTTATTAGTCTTAAATCAAGTTTAAGACTGGACAGACATTTTTCTAACAGTGTAACTCTGGTGCAGATGCTCAGAGTGGTGTGTGGGAGTTGCTGTGCTGTTAATGGCAGGAAGGAAATAACCCTACTTAGGTGGCTGAGCGTTGGCAGGATCTCGGTTCCTGCCTGACAGTGCTTGTGTGCTTATGGAGCTTTTCCTTCAGAGCACTACGTGTGCCTGTAACAAAAGGCAAAAAACTCGCCCTGTGATCGTAATGTAGGAAGCATTCCTTTTCTGATATAAATCTACTGATCGTGCGTGCTGTCCCAACAAGCTCGAATGTCTTTCGTGACTGCTGTTGGAACATAAATGAAAGACTTTGTGAAATAGTTACAGGACTGCTACATAGAAGGACTATGATTTTATGTCACTATAATTAGGTGGTGTTTGTACTGTGTGAGGATTGTCTGAATCACCTGAAATCTAACTGGCTTGTGTCCTGCCTCGTGGGGGTAGAGCGGTGGAGGTCCAAGGCCTTACAAGCCTGTGGAACACACTGAGTAAACCTAAAGCCTGGTCTGAGAGCCTGAGTTACTGCAGTGTTTTGTGTTCCTTGTGCCACTGAGGACATGCTTCCCCATACTGCTGTTGGCTTCCCTTTTCAAGATACTCTTAGAGGAGCGCTGCACGTAGTAGTAACAGTGAACCTGTTTTCTTACCATACCAGTCAGGCTTAGTCTTGCAGTTCTCATTCGCTTAGTTTGTGGGTTATGTTACGTATTGGTGGTTTGGTGGTTGGAAGGACAGCTCCCGTTAGTAGGATTTTCATCAGTACCTCTTATCCTAGTTGGAAGAAATTACTTTTCCCTCACCTTGGATGCTCTCCTAGGCATCCTCCAGATAGGGAGGTGGTTCCCGGTGTAAGGAATCTGCAGGGATACTCAAATACTGCTATCTTCTGCTCAGCCCTAGTGCACGGGGAGGTGGAACAGGCTCAAACAGTGCCCGTCTCATCTGTAGAAGTTACTGAAAAGGCCCTAGAGGAAGGACACTGTTCTTAGTTCGGGAAGACATTGTGTTCCCTTCACTGTCAAGTTCAAAATAGCTCATCAAGCTCCATGTCAGCTGTTACAGTGCACAAAGTATTCCCGTGCCCCATACCAGTGCTAACAAATACTGCTGGTGTAACTTCCTGCTGGCAGCTGTGGCACAGCCCTTTAGCTGCAAGAGTACACTCTAGGAAACCTGTGCACCTCCCAAGATATGTTCATTTATTATCCTGCCACGGAAAAGAGGGATGTTTTGACCGAAAACCAAGCTCCAGCCTTTTTCCCCAGGCTTTCATGCAGTATAGATGAGCCCTGCACGAGCTGTATGTGAAATACCGTACAGAAGTGAAAAGTTGTGATCCTGTGGATGAGGCTGGGATATTGTATGTGTGTTGGTGTCCTACTAAGAGCAGATATCTCTTGCATGGTTTAATATTCAACTAAACTAAAAAAGAAGAAAACCCTCTACAAACTCCTTAGCGAGATTCCATACTGCTGTCCCATCTTTGGTGAACCAACATCTCCAAGAGTAAAGTAGCCAAATTACCTTTTTAATTAGGTATTGAACTTGCTTTTGTAGAGATTTATATATGCTATGATGTAGAAAAGAACATTGTATTAAAAATAGCTCTATTCCGATCTACAAATGACATATTTTCTGTAAAGCAAGTCATAAAACATGAGAACATATATATGATTTTGATTTCACTGGGGAACTGTTCCTAGTAATAAAGAACATACAGAGGTCACTACCACCGGTTTTATTTGATTTGAAAAATATAAAATAGTTTGTCCATATGGTCTCATGTTACCTAATTGCTTCATCTAAAAAGAATGTAGGGCTGTGTATCTTAACTCCGTGATTTGTGTAACATTTTAAGAAAGGACTATTTTTGTAGGATTTGGATTATGCCATCTTAATTTTAGTGGATACTGTTTACATCCTAGTTCACAAAAATAACTTAGATTTTTTAACTTTTTATTAAAAAAAATCTGACATGCAGGGCAGCCACTGTCAACTTGTTCAATGTTTGAAGATTTAAATATGCCAGGAAGGCAGATTTCATTTTTATTTTCTAATGGTGCTGCAAGAAGACTGGGATTTTTTTGTCACTAGAATTTAATTGCATTAAATTAACAAAGCTTTCTTTTTTCCCCTTTTTTCAGGCAGATTCCAGATTAAAAGCTCTTAATGCAACATTCAGAGTGAAAAACCCAGACAAGTAAGATTCCACATCCTTCTTCTTTTCCCTTCCTCAGTTACAACTGTAACTTCAAATGACAGAATATTCTATTGCCTTAGAATAAAGTCAAGAAAGAAAATTATCTTTCTGCACTTCAAATCTTAACAGAAGCCCAGTGAGGAGGTAGTGGGAAAAGATTTGATAAATCCTGTTTCTAGGAGCAGGGAGCATTCAGAAAAATGCCATCACTTTATGCAAAATGAATCTTTCATTTTAGCTAGATTAAAAGAAAGAGATAAAAAAACCCCGAAACCAAACCCCGAACAACAGACCCAGAAAAAGAACCTCTTAATATTTGTTTGCAAAGAAATATTTCCAAGCGTGAACAGAAGACAGATTGGTATTAGCTCTTTCCAAAAATCTGCTAGTGTACAGTTCTGTATGCACTCACCCTGGTGTTACAGTTCAGTGTTCTTTTCCAGCTGCCAATTTTCACAGATGCTTTTGGAAGTCCGGAGGTCAGTTCAGCTCTGTTGCAGTTTAGGAAGCTCTGGGACAGGCACTGGAGCAATCTGCTGGATCAGAAAAACAGTCAGAAGTGTCAGGGTGTGTAGCGGGAGGTTTGTTGCACCCCGGGTGATGTGAGGAGGGTAAATGAAGAGTTTTGACTTCTGAAGTCGTTGGAAACATCAGTGTGTGGGAGTCAGATCAAGAGATGTTGCTGTCAATAAGCGACAGAGACCCACACGAAGTGCCCGTCTAGGTTCATCTACTGTCCAGTGGTGGCAACAGGAGGTGCTATTTGGGGAGAATCCCTGTGTCTGGCCGCTTTCTGGTGTCTGTTCCCTTTGGACTTCCCTGGGGTCTGTGGGTGTTGTGTTAAGGATGTGAAAGGGCACATAGATTTCTAAACATCTTTATACACTTATCTCTGAATGGATCCAGTCCTTCTTTTTTAATTGTGTTTGCTCTTGCAGCCTTCTGTGACAGCATGGAAGCTTTGAGCTGGGCTTTAATAGAAAAAATAACATTCACAAATGAGTTAGAAAGATGGTGGTTCTCTCGGTATCTACAGGTGAAATTGGCCCCTTGTCTGAATGCTTCATCCTCCATCATCTTCACCTGTGGCTGGTAGCAGTTTGCTTCTCCTGCTTTCACGGCAGTTAATACTAGGAAAACAGGAGGAAGGGTTTGTAGCAAAACCGGTCACTGAGTATCTCTCAATAGAGCACAGCACTTGAGATACGGCACGGTGCTTTCTGTTGTATTTTGCCAGCTGTGTAGCTTCCAAAATGAAATTTTGAATACCAATTGTTTAATAAATAACTGATGAGCACATCTTTTGTGGGGTGGTTGGTTTTGGTTGGATTTTTTTGTTTGTTTGTGTTTTTTTTTTAAATTTAGGGAGAGCTTTTTAGCATAACGTGTGGCCCTAGTAGGAGAAATAGTGCCTTGCTCTGCCCAGCACACTTAGCTTGAGCTGCCCGGAGTCTCATGCTTTGCTCTTCTGCATTACCTTTGGTGTTTGTGCGACTGAGTGGTAAAGTGGGTTCAGCAAGCTCACCTTACTGAAGCAAAAGATCCAACCACTGTGCAGAGCATAGGCTTCTGTGTTCCTGGACCGGGAAGGGTTCAGGTGAAGCAGAGCTCACTTCCCAGTCCCAGCTGCCTCGTGGTCCCGGGGAGCTGTACCCTTCAGCTTGGAGCAATGTGAGGAGCTTTAAACAGCTGAAACAATGCTGCTCTAGGAGTTCAGATGTAGACTGGAAACTAAGCCTCCTCCTGCAAGAAGAAATTAATATCTTTAATTATAAGATGATAAAAACGTGGTATTTTTGTACTTGGAGGTAAATTTGTATCTACTGCAGACCTCTCTCTTTTGTCCTTGTGGCACCTATCCTCTTGTTCTTTTTCTGTACTTTAATCAAAACATGAGCTTTCTTGTTGAAAGCTGTCTTTAGAAAGCACTAAATACTTTCCGAACGCAGAATTAATTAAAAAAAAAAAAAGTAACTCCTCCTTTTTTGTCTGGCCAGGCAGACAAGTGGCTTGTTCTTTAGTGAATAGTTCTGTTCTTGTAATGTCTTCCTTCACAAAACAGAAAAATGGCACTGCCCTCTCTGATGTAGGAAGGAGTACTGCTGAGTCAAATGCACAAAGTGATGAAATGCTGTCACAGAATTTTTGAGGCTGGAAGTGACCCCAGAGATGACCAAGTCCAGCCTATGACCCAACACCAGCACATGGGCCAGAGCACGGCACTAAGTCCCACATCCAGCCTCTCCCTAAACACCTCCAGGGACGGCGACTCCACCACTTCCCTGGGCAGTGCATCCCAGTGCTGAGCACCCTCTCCGTGAGGAAGCATTTCCTGAGATCCAAGGAACTCAAGATTCCTATCTACTGTAAATGAACTTTTCTTCTTTTGCCATTACTATAAAAGATAATTTCTGAGAAGAAACCCTGATGGTGATCCTGCAGAAATGCAACTTGATCATTGGTGTCTGGAGTTCTGTTTAATAGCTCAGTGAAATATCTAGACTGCTGGTAGTGTTGCAGAACCAGTAAAACCAAGTGAAAAGCACTAGTTCAAAAATCCTCAGGTACTGAGTGCCGGAATGATGTCTCGTTTCACACTTCTGCTGTTGTGGTGCACGGGGAAGTAAATGTCCCTTTATGTGCCTTACCTAACTCCGTTTGCAAATTACTTTAGAATTATGTAATTTTCTTACCTGAGCAATGAGTAAGACTTAAGCAAATACTTGACAAACAAACCTTTGATCTGCAACACCTCTGGTCTCTTAAAACCATTTTTTCCTGAAAAGGTGTATTTGTAAAATTTTTCATCCTTCACAGAAGATTGGGCAAAAACAGTATCACTCTGGTTTATGCTTTTCTGAGATGATGAGAGGACAGCTTGGTTCTGAACTCGTATTTTTTTTTAAATTATAATTTTGGTTTTTTAAATGGAGGAGGAATTGGCATGGCGATAAGATATATTGCTGCTGTAGTCCAGGTTATTGAAAGTTCTTTAGGTTCCTGACTCTTGCTTTCAGGGAGTATGGCATTCGTAAAAGTACAAAATCCTTTCTTGCCATGAAGCAGGATAAATAAAACTTTTTGTTATAAATTTCTGGAGTGGAAGGGGGAGTCTTCCTGAGCTGAAGGCATGCTTTTTAATCTTTTGTTTTTAGTTCAATTATTTCAAATATCTTCACTGTACGTGTCTGCAGCTGTCTGACATGCAGCCCTGGTGCATGTTTTATAAAGTGTAAACTGAAAAGATTGCTCTCTAAACCCCACTGTGCAGATCAATGGCTGTATTTATTTTTCTCATACAGTTCCTCCGCTGGCTTTTAAATCTTTTTATGTACTTTAACCCTATGTATGTCATAATCTTATAAAAGATGCTCCTTGGAGATCAAAAATATTAGAAATGGTAATAAAGCTTCAACTTCCTGAGTGTAAGAAGGCGAATGTTTTAGGGGAAGACTTCCTGGCAGGGGAAGATGAGGTGTTAAATAAAAACCCCTGGAATTTCATACTTGGTCACCCAAAAGAAGTGACCTGACTCATTTCAGTAAGACCTCTTGGGTGCAAACTATTCCGAAATACAAAGCCTGACTGTGTGCCTGTGGTGGGAGGGGGGATGAGGTTTTTTTAATGCTTGAACATCAGCCTACTCGTGCACGGCAGGGAGGGTTTATGTGTGCGGAACTGGCTGTTACTGTGGCTTTAATTGGTTACCCATCGCTAAAGAAGCTGTAGCAGCTGCCACCGCTTTGTGATTAGGATGGGCTAAGTGTATCAAGTTAAACTGCCGTCAAGGCTTAACTAGTAGTGGCAGATCAGCAGCATACACAGGGCCAGTTGCACTGGGTTACCTGACCAGTACCTTGCTGAGCTCTAGCGACTTGATGGCTTTTGGCCGTGCGTGACTCCGGTGCAGGTACAGCTCTCCAGAGGGTTTCATATACAACTGGTAACAGTTACCGTATGGCTTAGCCTTAGAGCGATGGTGGTAATTGTGAGTGCTGCCTTGACCTTCTGAAAGGCTGTGCTTAAAACTGGCTAGATGGCAGCTTCAAAGTAAAGGATCTTTGTCAGGTTGGACATGTGAACACATTTTTATTGAGAAGTATGGGTGCTTCAGCAGGTTGGGGCTTTGTACTACTTAAAGCTTTCCTACACACTCACGCTTGTTCTTGTAAATCCTATTTTAAAAGCAAAAACTCAATGCGATGCAATTTCAGTTAACTACTTATGTCATTAAAATCTTGTATCTTAAATTGTTCTGAGCCTTCATCGTGTACATAAAGTAACAAGCTATGCAAGTGTTGGGCTGTTTGTTTTAGGGAAATTAAACTCTGCAGTCATTGCTGTAGGAGTCCTCAGCTAATTCCACTTTAGCATAATCCGGGCTCAGTCTTGCTGGCTGGAGCGTTGTGTCTCTATCTTGCGTTCTGTGAAAGCTTGCTTTCGTGATGGCTAATGATGTACTATCTGTTTCCTGCTCCCAGGAGATTTACTGAGCTAAAACACTATAGCGATGAACTGCAGTCTGTCATATCACACCTTCTGCGAGTCAGAGCTGTAAGTATTTCCCATGTGTGTCGTGACAAATAGCATAATTTATTTCTAAGGCAATACTTCTTGTTTAGCCAAGAGGACTGGTGTATGTGCTCTGGAGTAAGGGCAGTTTTGCCTGGGAGAGTCTGGCTATGGAGTGTGGGGCAGGAGATGGCAAAGTGAGGGCCCTGGCTTAATACAAATTTGATGGGGGAAGGAGTTCTAGATATGATGGTTGAGTTTAGAGAGTCATTGGAGAAGCAAATATGTGCATGATGCTGATCTGCCCTCTCAGCAATGGTCATGTATTAGGGGGTGGTATTTCGAAGAGGATTGAGATGGCTACTTCTCTCTGTTCAGCAGACAAGTTGCTTTTCCTTGATGTCTGGGCTGGGAAGCGCCCCAAAACACAGTTTTCTTGTCAGGCACATAATTGTTTTTCAGAGTGTGAATCATATACTCTTCCCAGCGCACTTTTCCTTTTTTTTTTTTTTTTTGGCTTGTTCTTTGATCTATAATGAGTAATGTTCTTTCTAACGAGGAGAACAATTATGTCATGCATCTAGATAGTCTATGGGTTGAGAAAGGAAGACTTTTTTTAAGTCACAAAAGGGAACTAGGAAATTACAATTACAATAATAAGGAGCACGATGCTGGTTTTTAGTATGCTCAGCAGGGATTTAATTTTTGATGGAAACAGTGCAGCAGAAAGGATGGTAACGGATTGCCCTGTTGAGCTGAGATTCTTGAGAGGATTAATCACTGATGTTCTACTGACACTGCCTTTTTCTCAGGGCTGTGTGCAGGAGATCTGTTGGGCAATTTGCTTGTGTTTCCATTTTACTGCTTTGACAGACCAGGGTAACTCTTGCCGAACTTCGGTCTCATTTGCTGAGACGTCACAATTACGAGAGCCTTATCTGGCAAGTCGCACGTAAGAGTGTAAATGTGGCCTTTTCTTCCAAGGTTGTTTCCAGCCTTGTGGTGCTGGCTGCAGCAGGTACTGGCTCTCCAAACAGCTGAAATGACATCTAGCTTGAGCAGTAAGTTCTGCAATGGATAGCTCATTTCCTTCGCTTTGCTGAGCTGGATGGAAAAATCAAGTCAGTTGTTAGCATTTTACTGAGGCTTTC
>NW_009696150.1:10239-24844 GCF_000703405.1 Apaloderma vittatum
TCTTGGGGACAGGATGGCCTTTTGTCTTGCCATCTTGTTGTTAAACAAGCAGTTTGGCATTATTTGAGTAAAGGAGGCTATGCCTTATGTCTGTTTATCAAAACCCAAAGTTAATGTGATAATTTGTGGTCTCCGTAGGCATATCCTATACGTGAGCACTTCCAAAGAAATACTTGAAATGTTACTTTTCTGTATAGCCTTGATTGGGACTTTGGTCTTCAAAGACTTAACTGCTGTTGATTTTCCCTTCAGTAGTGAATTAGATTTGATTTAGGTTTAATCTTATTTACCTGTGTAAAAACATTAAGGCTTTAGCTTGAAGTTTGTGTTTTCACAAGAAAATTGCATGTAGTGTTGATGACCAAAACCTGACTCTAAAATGTTTCAGAGGGTAGCAGACCGGCTATATGGTGTCTATAAAGTCCATGGCAACTATGGAAGAGTATTCAGGTAAGAATTCACACAGTTTTTAAATATATACCTAGAGAGTGGGAGGGTGGGAAAGAGAGAGAGGTAATTTGTTGGTTATGTTACAGTTTTGAGAAGTATATCTGAAACATTTCGTTGTCTGCCTTGAAAAACTTTTATATTGTAGTGCTAATTAGATTTCTGTGTTGGATACAGCGATCTCTGTCTCTAGTGGAACGCTTTGACTTTTTTGTTTTGTACTCCAGACCTTTGTGGTTTTTATTGTGGCACTGGCATTCTGTTTCTTCAGGAAGTAACTTACTACCTATTACCACCAGTTGTCTTTGAAAGGCTTCTAGGTCCTCTTAAGGGTTAAAAATCAACAGCTATATGCAATTTTAGTACCTTTTTAAAGTGAATTTGCCATTTGTTTTTTGATTTATATGAGTGAATTGCGTGCTCAAGTTTTCCATCTCACTGGAGAATTAAAGAATCTAAACTTCTGGTTAAGGAAAACCTCCTGCTTCTACACACTGTTCAAGTGCTAAATTTAATTCTCTGGGTTAATGGATTGCAGATGTCTTTCTCATTGGGGGTTTTAAAGTGAAATTAGGTGTAGTTCTGTAATAACACAAAGACAAACAAATGTCAACATCAGCAGAGTGGAATGCTTATGAAAAAGTGAAGGACAGAAGAGATGCATTAGATATAAATTATGTGTAATATAAGGGGACCCCTTCCTTTTTTCCTGTAAAGAGTTTCGGATGTATTTCTTGTAACTAAGAAATCTCATAAGATTTCATGAACTTGAGATCACAATTAAAATTACAGTGTACATGCATGGATGTCCAGACCAAGTCTCTTTCTGTATTTACAGGAGCTTTGTTTCATTCTTTATCTAAATAATTTCCCTAATGTGAATAGGTAGGTGCAGTAAGGAGGCAGTTCTAGGTTGATTTCGTTCTTTTTTTTTAATAAATAAAACTAAACAGCAGTCTACTATGAAAACAGAAAAGAACATACAACAAATCGTTTCAGGAGGAGTCAAGTGCTTGGAAATGCTATCTTCAGGTTCTTGAACTGAGAGGCTTCTATGTGATGTGTTGCAAGTCTGGAAAGCTTAGTTTATTCTTGATGAGCATGTGTAGACGGAATTCTGGTTTTAGAAAGTTCCCTCTTTTCCCCTCTCTAGATATGTTGCTCCCCCCTCCTTTATTTTAAGTGCTAGGGGGTTTTTTTTGTTTTGCATTTTTAGCTATTTAAACAAGCCTCTGCTCAAAACCAACCCTGAACTGAGTATATTTGTTGAGGATGAATTTAGGTGTTGGGGATGATTGGTTAGCAGAGTGCCGTAAACAGCCTTGTCACATTGTTGGTCTTGCTCCTTAGAGGAAGAAAAGTTTGGCCAAGTCTCAGGTTCAGGCAGTTTCCATTCAGGTGTCACCTGGAAAGAAACTATATACAGGATGCAGCTTATTAACTTCCCTTACCCTTCATGTGTGATGTTGTTTCTCATTTGTTTTTCCTACAGTGAGTGGAGTGCGATAGAAAAGGAGATGGGGGATGGGCTGCAGAGTGCTGGCCACCACATGGATGTGTAAGTACTGACTGAATATCTGATAGTTTGATGTAAGCCAGATGTAGAACTCTCCCTCTTTCCTCTCTTTTCCCTCAACCCCAAAGTACGTACAAGTAGTGCACTGAGAAAGTTGGGGGTGCGTTGTTTTGAGGGATACAGTGTTTCTGTGACTTGGATGCAGGCACAATTTTAGCATCCATGTACTGTATTAAGTAGCTCAAAAGGTCTCAGGAGAACCAGAGGGGTTTCATTTTTATTATTATTTTGAAATCGTAGAAGTGTGTGGAATTCTTCCAGTTTTTCTTTTAAGCTACTATGCCAGAAACTGGTGGAATACAATTTTAATGTACTGCAGACTTGATGAGATCAGTTTGGATTTGATAGCGGCATTTTGTACCATGCAGTAGATGGTACACAGATTTGGACTTAATTACAGAGAGTTAAGAAATTTAATTAATCAGCACTGAAACTTCAGTGGACTCTTGAAACAAATCCTGGCTGGATGTAATAAAGTAGTGAATCCTCCCTCTTTGCATCTAGAGAGTCAGTTGGCAGAATACACGAAGCACGGCCTTCAAAATAAGAGTCTAGGACTTCAGAGTGCTCACGAGGGCTATTTTAGGCTCATGATTTCTCATTGCTCTGATTCCTCTTCTATAATCATGCAGTATGAAGCTGCTTGACGCTTCTTCATACAATATTTTTACTGAGAAAGTGTAATTTGTGTGGAAGTAAAGTTATTGGGTTTAGTTTACGGTGCAGATCTACGTACGTACTACTGCCTGGTTATTTGTGTTATGCCTTTTCAAATGGAAGGGTTTGAAGAGCCATGCCAAACTCTAACCTCAGCTGCTTCTGATTTTATCAGATCTTTAAGAGTTTGAAACCCTTTGAATGATTTATTCACACTTCTGTGTTTTGGCTAAGGTATTTTGCACCCAAAAAAAGCTATAATATTATTTAGGCAGAAGACTCTGGTGAGAATAAAAAATGGAGAATTCTTTCAGAAGAAAATAATTGAAGTAAAAGTGGAGCACAGCATTAAGCACCTACTGCAGTAAGCAGAACTTGAGGAGATTATGAAAACTTGATCTAATACAAAGGAGTTAAGGAGGCACAAGTAGGTTTCCAGTGGTTCAGGTATACCCCACTAAGATGTCAAACACCTAGAAATGCATAACCAACTAAAAAGTGGGTCTCGCAGCTCAGTCAGGAGGCTGAACTCTCTCCACATATCGGAGATGTTTAGTATTTCTATCTGTAATAGAGGTAGGGTTAAAGATCCAGAGTAATG
Source organism: Apaloderma vittatum (assembly GCF_000703405.1). NCBI lineage: Eukaryota > Metazoa > Chordata > Aves > Trogoniformes > Trogonidae > Apaloderma > Apaloderma vittatum. The sequence goes on from NW_009696150.1 coordinate 13,521, forward strand.
ACAAGGAGTTTCTGGGTAACTTCAGTCACTGCACGAAGTCTGAGATAGCTTTCATCGTCTGTCATCTCTTCTCCCCGGGCACTCTCCTACAACAATAATCTCTTAGTGACAATCAAGCAAGAAGCAGCAGCTGTGAGATTCAGAAACTCATTCAGTGACCCATGAGGTCTCCTACCAGTAAGGTTCATATCTACCATCTCTTGAAAGTACAACTTAAACAGTTCAGTTACCGTTCTCATAACATCAGACAGGAGCTTATTGCAACAGAAAGCCAATTCAAGAGGGCTGCCTAATATAGATGTTAAACTTTCAAGACTAATTTAATTATTCTCTATCTACCCCATATGCTGTAGTCTTTACTAGATGTTTATTTAAACTTTTGAGTTGTTATTGTTTAGTATAATCTAAAACTGCTTAATATTTGGAGAAGACATCCCAAAGCTTCTTTGGGTGTCCGCTGTTTTAACAGCGTGAGGCTTGCTGAAGTGATGTAAAACAACAAAGTATGAATGTAATTGTAACGTTTAAAAGATGAAAGAGAAAAATGCCAGACCTTTGACTTCTGTCATTTATGCTATTAATGAGTGACCCTTTATCTCTGTATCAACTAGACTGTCATTACAGGTGGAACCAGTCGAAGCTCAAACAGGGAATTAGTTGACCATTCCCACAAAGAGTGGGAGCATGTTGGATACCTTTAGAACATACTGCAGCGTTTCTCTTTAAGATTTTTCTCTTGCTTGCCTACCTGCTGAGGTCAATCCAATATTTGAACTTCAGCTTAGGCAGTCAGAAATACAGCTTGTCTTACTCTTTTTTCTTTTTTAATTTTTTTTCAAATAAAATTTAAGTGTCATCAAAACCCTGTCTAGGTAAGGTAGGTTTTTGGTGGGAGTTTGGTTTGGGTTTTTTTGAGCATTGTTCTGCTACGGATGCGCTCTAACGCTACTCTAAACTTGGAACTCACTTGAAACTGAAATGTGGTCCATCTGCTGCCCTGAGAAATCTAACCACTACAGTAGAGTGATTGCACTTCAGAACTTAAAAATAGAGAGGGTAGGCTGCTTAAGACCTGTGTGGCTGCAAGATTTTTTTTTCGGAACAAGTATATTTTTCAGCAGTTTGGACTTCTTCCTTACTTTGATTCATAATGTAAATTCTTACTCTGCCTGTTCTTTCACCGTTCTACTTAATCTCCTGTTGCTGGTCACTTCATATGTTTAATGCTTCTTTATCACCAGGAGCATTGATAGGGCTTTTCCTGGGTATGCCATGACTTTGCTTTCACGGAGCATCAAAACAACTCATCTTGCTTGCAAACTTGCAAATTTCATGACCAGCTGGGCACTCCTATAGTTCTTTGTCAGTCTTCCCATTCGTCCAGTTGTTCTGCAAGGAGCCACTCCCTCCATGAAGAGCCCTCACACGCCCTCCTGAGCATGCCTGAGGGTGATAACTTTCAGCAGAAGTGTCTCCCTTGGATACCTCCCTCAGATTCCCAGAGGTCTAAGTGACCTTGTTATTTCTTTCAGAAGCTTGCAGGAGGGATTTCTTGTTCTCTTCCGAGTCACAGTACCAGTTCCCTTTCAGTTTGAGATGCTGCCACTTCACAGTTTCACAGCATGCTAGGGATTGGAAGGGACCTCAAAAGATCATCTAGTCCAACCCCCTGCCAGAGCAGGAACACCTAGATGATGTTACACAGGAACGCGTCCAGGCGGGAAGTGCCTGAAAAAATGGACACTCCACACCCCGCCCGCCCAGCCTGTGCCAGGGCTCTGTCACCCTCACTGAGAAGAAGTTTCTTCTCAAATTTAAGTGGAACCTCTTGTGTTCCAGCTTGATTCCATTACCCCTTGTCCTATCATTGTTTGCCACCGAGAAGAGCCTGGCTCCATCCTCCTGACGCTCACTCTTTACATATTTATAAACATTAATGAGGTCACCCCTCAGCCTCCTCTTCTCCAGACTAACGAGACCCAGCTCCTTCAGCCTTTCCTCCTAAGGGAGATGTTCCACTCCCTTCATCATCTTTGTGGCTCTGCGCTGGACTCTCTCCAGCAGTTCCCTGTCTCTCTTGAGCTGAGGGGCCCAGAACTGGACACAACATTCCAGATGTGGCCTCACCAGGGCAGAGCAGAGGGACAGGAGGACCTCTCTCGATCTACTAACCACCTCCCTTCAAATACACCCCAGGAAGCCATTGGCCTTCCTTGCCACAAGGGCACATTGCTGGCTCATGGCCATCCTGCTGTCCACCTGGACCACCAGGTCCCTTTCCCCTACACTGCTGTCTAACAGGTCGTTCCCCAACCTGTACTGGAACCTGGGGTTGTTCCTGCCCAGAGGTAGGACCCTACACTTTCCCTTGTATTTCATCAAGTTATTCCCCGCCCAACTCCCCAGTCTGTCCAGGTCTCACTGGATGGCAGCACAGCCTGCTGACATAGAGCCAGTTACTGGAGGGGCACAGGAAGAAAGTGGGGAAAGCTCAAAGACTTTGGAAAAAGCCAAGAGGTGCTGTAATTAACATTGGGTCACGCTGTGCCGGTCACCAGACAAGGAAGGACATACGCTTGCTTTGGAGAGCCTGGAGCTGTGTGAGGGGTTGCCACATACTTGAGAGTCCAGACTGAGTTAGCAGAATAGCTGAAGGCATTTGTGGTGGCATCTTACTCGTTCTGTTTACCTCCAGTGGCACATGTGCTGTGTTGTGAGCTGAAGTGGCATCTTCTTTCTGTCACTGTGCCAGCTAAGATGTGCAGTTACCTCTTAGCTGTGGACCTGTCCCTGCACAGACATCTTGGTTAGTAAGAACCTATTAAATGCTGTCCAATAAGCAATATAAACTAGAAAAAGAAAGTGTTTTTTGCTATTTTGTGGAGACATCACCCTAAATGACAAAACTCTTGCTGAATGCGAGAGCTGTGGAGTTAGTCCAAACCCTTGTACTTCAAATTTCTCCCTAAAAGGAAAGTTTAAACTTCTTTTTGCTCTGAATTGATATACCTGACTTACACAGCAGGCAAAGCAACAGACTTTCAAGGAGCAGAAGGACTTTGTGTCGTGTTGTTCAGAGCACCACTGTGAGTTCTCTCATACTCAGGCTGAATAATGAGCAATGAAAGCAGCCTCTTTGCTTTTCATAAGGTCTGATACTCATGTTCCTATGCCTTAATGCTTTAAGCTGTGCAGGATTTCTTCTGCACCATGTGTTTTTTGCCTTGATGCTGCCTGTTGACAGCCCACTGAAGAAAAAGAATAAATTAATTTTCTTTCCCGTAAGAGAAACTGCCTCATCTTCATCAGGAAACTTATAGTAGATCTTGTGCTTGTTAGAAGATTCATTGTAGTGACAACCACAGAAAGAAGCCTGCAGGAATGTTTATGATAGCCGATTCAGACTTTTTAAGTGAAGACAAAGGAAATCCCCGTTTTGGAAGTGCCTTTCACTGTTTTACTTTGTGACTGGTGTTTCTGTCAAGCAGGTGTCCTCCCTCGTTACTCTATGTGTAGTCCTTAAAGGTTAAATTAAGGAATTTAAATTTAACCATGGCTGTTTTTCACCAGATACGCAGCCTCTATTGATGACATACTAGAAGAAGAGGAACATTATGCAGATCAGCTCAAAGAATATCTCTTCTATGCAGAAGCACTACGGTATGTTCACCAGTGCGCAGCTCAAGGGGAAGCTGTCATCCTTTCCTCTAACATTGTGTTGTTGTATTTAATTCGGTTCTTCTTCTGTTCTCTGAGAAGTGGAAATTTTAATGTTTTGGAATCTCCCATGTTCTCACCTCTTATTTTGCTTGCTCAGGTTTGATTGCCATGTGGGTGGCAAATATAAAGTGGAACCAAGCTGATCAATAGCGAAATGACAGAAATGTGAAAATCGAGACCCTGTGGAAGGAAATGTTGTTTATGGCTCTGCTTACACTGTTTCTTTGGCTTCTGGTATAATAGTGCCCCAATGTGCTGAAAGCTTCAGCTTTCAGTTGAGATGGGCCAGACAGACCTGCTACAGTCATTGCAAATTCCAGCAAGTTTCAAAGTGCCCTTATATAACTTTCATTTGTTGCACGGTATTGTGCATGTAAATACTGATTAGTTTTTTGTTTTTGGTTTGTTTTACATTAGCCTTTACAGAGCACACTGCCCTTACAGAGTGCAGATATGAAAGCAAATTGCTTTATGCTGTAAGATTACACCTACAGCTGTTGTGCTGTCCATGGGCTGGCTCTGAACCTCTTGGAGAGGTCCAGGAGCACTGGCGAGTGCGACGGCTGCTGTGTGGGAACCCAGAGCACCAGTAGCCGCTCCTGGGAGGAGAACATGCAGCCGGCAGTGGAGCACGGATATAGCGTCATCAGCCCACGCAGTGCTGGGACTTACTGCAGGTGGTCAGAGGAAACTCGCCACTTTTCCAGATGAAGGGCGCTATATTAGTTCTAGGAGCACAGTTTCTCGTTTCACTGAATTCTTCACGCCTTTTTTTTTTTAAATAATGATTGATTGATACTTTGCTACTCTGACAGGTACCATCTCCAGGTACATTTTATCATAGTTGTGATTTTTTTTTTTCCCTGTAATGTATTTTGAATAAAACTATTTTATGTTGATGTCCTCAAGTAGGTGGTAGGACTTGTATTCCTGAGAGTATCTTGGGATGAGTCTAAAACGCAGCAGAACGCTGTTGTGCCAAGAACTTTGTTTGTACTTTGATCCAAGCTTGCTTTACTACAGCAATTGCAAAGTTACGTATTCTGTGATAAGGCTGTTAAATTGGAGCTAGATAAATAAGTGAATGTCTTGCTTGCCAAAAAGAAAAAGTGTGATGCCAGTTGTAAAATCTAAATGAAGGGAAACATAGCAAAACAAAGTATTACGTGACAGATCTTTCATTACTTACTTTTCAGGGCAGTTTGCAGGAAACACGAACTAATGCAATATGACTTGGAAATGGCTGCACAGGACCTAACATCTAAGAAACAGCAGTGCGAGGAGCTGGCAACAGGAGTGAGTCTTTTTCTACTTTCTTCTCCAAGATGCCTTTTCCGTAATTTTTTTTTTTTTTTTAAATTTAAGCCAAGTTATTTAGAATGACATAAATGCCACTAACATGCTGGCTGTTGCCGGAAGCAGCATCATATGGGCTGTAGGCATCTGAGGTTTAAAGTAACTTGGTTCTTGGTGTGACATAAGCAGTTTTTACCCAACTTCTTTTATTGAATACTGAGCAGAGCATGTAAAAGGTTGCAGGAAATATGACCTGAACAGAATAGCACAAACTACTCCATCCTAAAGATCAAAATGTTGGGAATCCTGAAAAGCTTCCTCTGCCTTTCAAAAGGCAGATTTTACTGCTATGTGGTGTTAGTCCATTTTGTATGGAAGATATTGTTACTTAAAATGTTATCTGAAAGTGGTAACTTTGTTTAGAATTCTTAATATTGCTGTTGGATCTGTTGATGTTCTATACAGAACTGCTTTATGGCTTTTCTTAGAACACAAGTTTCTTTCCTACTTCTGTAGGAAAACTGCTCTGAAAGGTTACCTCTGTCAGTGGAATGACTCGCTTATGTCCAGTCCACAGAGCAGCATTATTTTCCTCGCTTTGCTCAGTCCAACGTGGCCGCCCCATAGCTAACTATCAATTAATGAACGTTTCATTCACGTCGTGGAAGTTAAAGCAAAAAATGAGCTGAATAATAAGAATAAACCCAAATGCTGGTAAAAATCACGTGATGCCTTATGGCTGTGCTCAGGAAGCCCAAACTCAGAGCATCTTTGTTTTTTTGTAGACTGTGAGAACATTCTCTCTGAAAGGAATGACCAGCAAGCTCTTTGGGCAGGAAACCCCCGAGCAGAGGGAAGCCAAGATAAAGGCTCTAGAAGAGCAGATACAGGAAGGAGAAGAACAACTTAAGTCTAAAAACCTGGAGGGCAGGTAAATGGGCTTTTTTCAAAGAAAACACAGGACTTGTCTTAGCAAAACTCCTTGACTGGATGCTCTTGAAGGTGTTTGCATTTTATAAGTGTTTTTAATATATTCTTGGTGTTTATGAGCTGCCTATAAAAGCTCCTGTCAGCTGCAAGCTGTGAAATAAAGTACAGTACATGCAGTTAGCTTCTGGTCTGAGCGTATGGCTTATGTAAAACCTGATGACTTTCCCAGTTCCTGAGCCCACTCTAATGGCTGACTTGCATGCTTTTATGTTCAGCTACTAATATGTTTAGCAGGTGGGCTTCTAGGTTGCAGCTGAACAGCCTAAGACTCCAAAGCTGATTTGCTTCAAGTGCAGTATTTAGTTTGGGTTATGTGTATGGGTCCTGAGCTCATATTCTGCAACTTCTTGTATGGGGAACAACTGTCTCCTGTTTGAAAGAGATTAGAAGCTCTGACAAGTTGTGTGTGAGTAACTGCTGCTTGGTGCTCTAATGAAATTTTCTGCAGGAATGAGCATGTGGAACTAACATTCCTAAAGCAATGTGATTGTGTCAGAACACGTTCGTCGTGTAACACAAGGGGTAAACGTGGTGTCTCCTCGTACGGTAGGATTAGAGCTGGAAAGATAAGACTGGTTCATGAATAGTTCAAAACAAGACGGTCAGTAAATGCAGTTTCTTAATCATTTTGACAGAAGTACTGGGGATGTGCTTTTGTAGCTCTGGAAGCAATTTTCAGGTGAGTACTTGCCTTGTATGTATAGTCCAGCACAAATGAAAACTATGGACTACAGAAATCAACCTCCATTTTAGTTAAAGACACCTGAGGACACATCACCAAAATGAAGGAATTAATTCCTGAGGTGAATTGTCCAAGTCAAATGTGCATTGTAAATGTTTGTTATACTTGAACGTCTCCAATCCTGATGACAAGTGAGTTTTCACATTGGAAAAATGAAGATTCTGATTTGGCAATTGAAAAAGAAACATGCCATGTTGTGTGCTGAATGTTAGCATGAAGATATTAGTTAGCCCAGCACAATCTGAGGGGGGAAAAAAGTATATTTTGAATTACCCTGGTTCTATGGCAGTGGTGCTTTTTGTGGAGGAGTGGGGGAGAAGCCAGACCAACCCAATACATCCTGTGAAACGGATTCTTTAGTTTTAAAACCTTAAGAAGAAGGAAATAGAGAATTGGGTAGCAGTGCAGACTACAGAATGAGGTCACTGTGGTCTGCGTAATAATTACAGGACTCTGTTTACTGAATGCAGGATCGAGTACTTTGTCGTATGTGGCTTTTCTCCTGAGGGCCCAGAGGAAGGAAGATGTGCTGAAGATGGAACATATCAAGCACTTACTAACAGAAATGTTGCTTTTAATTCCAGAGACTTTGTGAAAAGTGCCTGGGCTGACATTGAACGGTTTAAAGAGCAAAAGAACCACGATTTGAAGGAGGCACTTATAAGCTATGCTGTTATGCAGATTAGCATGTGCAAAAAGGTACGTTTAGCTTGGGAAAGGCCAGGCCAGAGTATTTATCGTACCAGCAGGGGGTCAAATGCAAACTTTCAATAAGTAGGAACACTGCAGTCACAGAAGGTTGGAAGTCAGTAGCGTAAAACCTCCCACGTGTCACCGAGACAGAGCAGGATGGGATATGTGAATGTTGATGTGTGTGTAACAGGCAGTGTGGTCCAGTTCCAGTGTGGTCTCTGCCTTATTCTTGTGTGAAGTTCTGTGGGACTTTTTTGTAGAGCCTTCTATGGAGGAAAGTCTGCTGATGCGGTTTGTGAAAAAATACCTTTCCACCTATTGATTTTTCATTTTTTTTAAAGGGGATTCAAGTTTGGACAAATGCAAAAGAATGCTTCAGCAAGATGTGATGATGTGGAAATGAATTCCTCCTCCAAGTGCCAGGGAACGGAAGCACAAACGTGTAACACCGATGTTAAGTTGCTACACGACTTACATACAAATCATGAAATAAATGAGTCAATAGTTTTTCTTTCTGCTGATTGTAATTGTTAATAAAGGACAAAAAGGATGTGTTATTAAATGTTTAGCCCCGATTGCCACTTTTGTGGCGTATTTTATATGTGGTAGCAAATAATTTGGGCTAAAAGAGTTACTGAAAACTACTGCTCTGTATTGGGGCAAAGGTATAGGGAAAGTTATCCCAGAAAGTATGAACTGAACTGAACTGTTCTGAGACTTGTCAAACGCCATGCTCTGCAACGTGTAGATCACTTCCAGATGCCCTTCTTTTCAGCCCTTGCTGTTTAGAATTTTTAATGCTCAAGGGTGCTTTAGTTTTACAATGGGACACACAGTTGTGTTCTTGAGGTCTACACCATAAGAGGACAAAAAATGAAATATTGTAACGCCTAGGGTTCATATTTAAATGCCTTTGCGTGTCCATAGAGAAATATGCTTTTCCAGAGTTCAGGTTAAGCAGTCTCGAGCTCCTGGGATGTTTAAAATTCTCTACAGTAGAGGTGTTGTACAATGGTTTGATACAATATTCTGCATTTACTGGTTCCTGCCGAAGTTTTGATAACGGGCATTGGTTTCTTATCAAACTTCTTCCTGCAAGTAAAGGATGCTGGTGATCCAGCTGAGCAGCAAAACCAAAGTCCAAGCTGGTAAGAAGCAGATGCAGCTTTGGTGGGTACCCACCAAATCTGGCCTGTGGGTACCTCTTCTTGTAACTGAAGTGGTTTGGTTCTTAAAAGAATAATTCTTAATGAAGATGCTGAAATAAAAAAACCTGGTGCGACTTTGTAGAACACTTAAGAACAGTGATTTGTGGAATCCAAAGTGAAACAAGGTGTGTGTTTGGCTCTTGTAATGATGTTTCAGAGAGTGTGTGTGTGTATATATGTGCGTATATATATATACACACACCAGTGTAACATGATTTATAGTTGCAAGTACTTGCATTAAATGTTTTCAGTTATGAAAAACACGGCTGTCTAATATCGGGCTTTTTCTAGGTACTTAAAGTTCCTGAAGTCTTGTGGAATTTGTCAGATTTGATTGCTAGTCCTAAAGGAAGCTTTGTAATATTCTGTTGAAAAGTGTATTTAATTATTTTGGATTATAACACTACTCAGATTTTGATTTTTTTTTTTTTTTTTTTTTTTTTAAGGGATACTCCAGGAAGTCCTTAAATGTTCTTTTCATAAGTTATCTAAACGTAATTACTGATACATCCCATGTTACTTCTGTGTCTGCGGCGTTTCTTTTCCGTAAAAAAACATTGTAAAGAATTCGTAGGCCTGGTGTATAGTTTAAAGCTCTGAATTAAAATGCTGGTCGCTCTGATAACCTGTGTTGGCTTTTTCAAAGCGTAGGACAGTGACACTCCTGGCTGAGAGATGGTGTTGGGCAGAAAGATCTCTCAATCTCACGCTTACAGGGAGAAGCGTTGTTCCGTTCAGAGGCTTCAGCGTCCAGTTCCAGTCCGGGCTGAAGGACTCTTACATTCCAAACCAAGAAGTTGCACACTTTGTGTATTCAGCAAACCTTCAAAAGGAGTGGTGCCTTAATGCAATACCATGAGGCGCTCAGAGTAGGTATTTTTTCATGCACTTTCATTTTTGGTAAATCTTTCTGGTGCCTCTTTCCACATTTCACTTGCTGTACAGCTTATTAAATAATATTAGTACGCTTTACCCATCCCCCTCCTTGCTAGTTGTACTAAATTTAAGGGAACAAAATAGTTCTTGTAAGTTTTGTGCCAAATAAGCTAAATAAAATTGCTCTTTGATATTTTTGTTCTGTTGTTTTTTTGTAAAAATGCTCTCGTCGCAGTTTTGACAACTGCTCTTCAATTTCTTGAAATTGGGTTTTATTGCTCTCAGATGGCCTCCAAACTTGGGTTTAAAATTTCAGTAAATTGTGAACGACTAGCTGATTTATCTTTTGGGCGAAGAACATAGTGCTAAGGCCAAAATTAGATCTTTGTTACAAGCTGGCTTTGATCCCTGCTTTGTTTTTGCCCCAACAGAACTAGCTGTCTGAATTTCATGTGTGTCTTCATCTAGGTAAGAGAAAGATACATTTGAAAAGGGTTTGTGTCATTTGACAGAAATTGGGTGAAAGGGGAGTTAAGGATAATTTGCAACACCCTTTATTTCTTTTACTTCTGCCTGTTGCAGAAAAGCATTGTGTGCGGTCTGCGTGCTTCCGAATCTTAGCAAAAAGTGAAGGTTTCTCCTCCTTTTGGCTTCGTAAGGGAAAAATCACGTAGTTAATGGCTGTTTCCATGTGGTTAATAGAGTCCACATGATAAATGCACGCTTCCGAAGTGTGCATTTTTCCAGCTACGGTGCGGATTTAACTTCTCTAATTCGATCCGCTTGGCCTCAGTGAGCTTCCTTCGGTTACCCATAAACATCAGAAATTGGTGGAAGGTCTTGAGATAACAGCATGTAGGTAGACCATTTTACCTTAATCCCAACAAAATGCTTGTATGGGAGAGTTCACCTGCGTGGATCATCCGCTTTGCTGGTGGAGCTGTCACTTCTGTCCCAGGAAGCTTTGCTGGGTGGATTTTCACGGCTCCTGCTATCCCTGACCTTCCCTGGTCCCGGCGGGACCTTTGCTTGTCAGTCCCTTGCAGTTGCTGCTGTTGTCTGCTTGCAAAGCATAGCTAGGGTGAGGGAAATGGAAAGATAAGGGATTTGTGTGAACTCTTTTTATTTTATTTTTTTTAAACTGTTGCAGTATTTCAGTATCTTGGCACGTCGGCCAAAGCAGAGGTAACCCAGCAGCTGTGTGCAAGGACTACCTTGGCAAGTGCAGAGCAAACCTGGGAGCTCGAGCCCACGCTGAGGAGCTGGCCTGGTGCGGCTGAGCCGGAGGGAAGCGATGGCTGTGGCCAAACCTGCAGCAGAGCCAGCACAGCAAGGCTGAGGTCCCGAGCGGTGCTTTAAAAAGTGTTTCTCACTTCTGCTTTGTGCCCTAAAGCATTAGAGTGAAGGAGGTTGTCTTAACTCCCTGCGTCTGTCACGCAATGTCAAGGCAGGGCTTTAATTCACGGTCCCTTACGCCTCCCTGTTCTGCACCTCCGTGGTGCCTCGGTCTGGTGTTTCTCCCAGAGCTCTGCAGGGAGGTGCGATACCGGTAACGAAAGTCCCGGTGCGGGGCTGCCGGAGAAATAATCCAACAAAGGAACGAGGCAGGACGAGGGCTGGTAAAACGGGAAAAAAAAACGAGGACAGGATGCTTGTGTGCCCGGCACAGCGGCCACCTTTGCCAGCAGTCACGTCTGCTCTGAGCTCTGCGGTTCCAGAGTTCCCGCCTGGTGGCTTCCCTCCCTCTTGCCCAGCAGAGCTGGCGTTTCTCGGGGCAGGGGGATCTCGCAAAAAAATGC
>NW_009696150.1:24941-46765 GCF_000703405.1 Apaloderma vittatum
CGCAGGGCGCTCGCTGCGCCGGCCCGAGAAATCTCTCCTCCAGGAGCGGAGGCTTCGTTGTCATCCCCCCGCAGCTGAAACAGGCAGGTTTTACGTGAGCACCTCCTCAGGAAAAGGTTTTGCAATTGTGACTCCTTGTGGGGCCAAAGGCGGAGCGGAGCACTTTTTTTCCTGCCGTTTAGTTGCTTCTGAATGACTGACACGGACCGACGTTCCCCCAAGCTGTATATTCTTTCAAGAAAAAAATGGTTGACTGGTTGTAGAAGGTATCTAAACCACAAACCAGTGCCAAATGGGAAAGGATTTTGGGTGGATTTGGAAGAAAACAGCTCCAGGCAGTGAAAGTGAAGAGCATCTGGAGGTAAGGAGAGGTGGCACCATGGTGGGTGAGGCAGGGGAGGTTAAGCTCTATGGACGAGGACAGATGAGGGTTTGAGGAGAAATGCACGAGCGGGTGAGGAGGGGACAAGAAAAAGCGAAGAGGCAGGAGAGAGAGAAGCAGAGATGGCGGGTGGAGTGACTGGAGGGGAGAACAGCTGGAAAGGTTCTGTACCTGCCAGCTGTGCTGTGCACAAGAAGAAGAAGAAGGCAGCACTCATGGCACTTGTTCTGGAGGGGAAAAAAATGTGAGAGAGGTAAGGAGCAGGACGTGAGGAAATGTCAAGAGCTGGCAAAACCACAACTATATAATACCAATGGCAGTGCAGTGGTAGTATCTAGATCCGAGTGAAACTTGTGGCAGAGACCGTGTTCTTAAAGCTGAGTTCAGTGCTGAGAATGATTTACCATTCCTCAGGAGCTCAGATGGAGAGGTTGAATTTTGTCTAATATTCTGAATCTAATATGATTGCTTTAAGTTTTCTGGGACAAAAAAAGATGTTAGGGGAAAAAAAAGATGTTAAGAAAAAAAAAGGAGAGAAGAAGCTTCAGTCTTCAAAAACCCAGCATAAACTTTGTGAGCACCCAGATGGTATAAAACCCAGCATGATCAGCCATATGATCTGGGGGCCTGCTCACTGGTGCAGCTCGAAAACAGATGTCCCATGTAGCACAAACATCCCAGGGACTATGATTAATAAAGAGCTGCTTCATCTGCAGTAAAAGTTTTCCATTATCTGTATATACCATGGCATAGGGTAACACCCAGCACATTCTCTTCAGAAAGTAGCTGTCAGTGGCTGCAGAAGTTCCAAAGCAACTTTGTGGTGAAGCCTCCCTGGGACGCTAAGGTGGAAAATGCTGCAGTTGAAGGGAAAGCGCAATCCTGACCGCCCTCTTGTGGGTCTCCAGCTCGGGCTTGCAGGGGCCGGGATAAAACTGCGGTGGGAGGGAGGCGAATCATAGAATAGGTTGGGCTGGAAGGGGCCTTTAAAGGTCATCCAGTCCAACCCCCGTGCAAATGCCCCGCTGCTCCTCTCCTGCTGCTCGGAGGTGCAAGGGCCATCGCTGTAGCATAACGAGTTACTGGCACAGGTAACCAGGCAGGAATTAGCAATGAATTCGTCTATTGATGTAGGTTGCTATTAATAATACTGTGTATTACACTGCAATTTGGATGCTCAGGGGGCAGCAGGTAAGAGCCACGGGCTCCCTATGCAGCAGCAAGATCCCTTCTGGGCAGAGCCGTACCTGTCTCCTGTGCTGCATTCGCCAGGCTGGAGTGGGCATTGCGATGGCCACAGCAGCGTTCCCACTCCAGTGTGACCTTCCCTGCTCTCCTCCATGGACCACATCAGCCCCTGAGGCCATCACTGCTTGTTCCAAGCAGTTTCTGGCACTCCTGCTGTCTTTCAGAGAAAAATTCCCCAGCCCAACCGTGCTGGGGCGGCACAGTCCCAGGTCTGGCACCCAACTGCTGCTCATTTATTTCCCTCAGGTGAGTCTCATCACTGCTTCTGAGCAGCGCAGCCTCCTCTTCCTCTAGCGGTTCCTTAATCTTTTCATCTCCATCACCTGTGGTCTCAGTAACGCTCTTACTGCCTGGGCTGTTAGTAAAGACACTAACCAGCAAAGAGCCAGTGCAAGATCCTGGCGGGACCCCGCTACCCCAAAGAATTCCCATTTCCAGCCATGTCCTGAAGCCTTTGGGCAGATTTTAATCTGTTTTAAGGAACACGCAGCTGGTTTCTGCTCTCTTATTCAGAGCAGGACCAGGCCAACCTGAGTGAGGAAAGCTGCAGAGATGTGACTGCTGCATCAGTACTACTGCTCTATCAAGGAAATTGTAACTATTAAAATGAGAATCAATTTGACAAGATCTGTTTGTAATGAACTTGTTGATTGGCATTAATCTCTTTTAACTCAATATCAGCTATTCTTTTCCAGAGGATTATTTTCAGACTGACAGGCCTATAATAATCCAATCTCTCTAAGTATGTGTTTTTATAAACAGGCAAACTATCAGCCTTCTTCCAGCCTTGTGGAATTTCCTGAAATTCAAGACTTGTTGAAAATCAGCATCTATGGTTCAGAGATCTCTTCTGTTGGGACTTCTATAAGCTTGAGAAGAAACCATATGGATCCGCAGATACAGGCAATAATTTAAGAAGGTGATGTCCAGCGCTGCACCCTGGGTGGGACTCGGGAGAAGTTATCTCCTTATGATGGAGCAAACGCATTGCTAAGGTTGGTGAAGAGTGCACACAGGGAATGGATTCTGTTTTACCATCCTTCTAAATAAAGTGAAAAGCATATCCTCATGTAGTTTAACATGTTGTTACACTACAGCTCCGTGTTGTTGCTGAAGTTTGACTGAACTGTCTGACATCCCAAAATGAAGTGCTGAATTAACCCATGTGGAGTGTCGGGGACAGTCACTGGTGGAGGAGGTTCATTTGTGGGTCAGGAGACATCGTTTGGACTGGGAAACCCAACTATTAGAGGAGATGAAGAATCCTCCCTTTAAAATCTAAAATCCTTCTCAGTGTTAAATATTCCCTGAGTACATGTTTCTTCCTGATAGATAACTGATCTTTCCTAACCTCTAACTTCCCTTTATCATTGGCTTTATCACTCCACTCCTCTCCATAATATTTTAGCTGTTTCTATTTCTCCTCTAAGCCAGGACAGGGATTTGACCATGTGTTGCCTTTTTCCAATTTCAGGGCACTTAAAATATTTGGACATAATTGCTGGTGATCATTCACTTTCTGTTCAAACTCCTTCTCCCTGCTGATGTAGTTACCGCTATTTTTAGCTTTAAAATGCTAAATACAGTGCTTAGCTGAGTCTTTTTCTGTTTCCTTCCAATAAACATAATGATTGTGATTACAAGGCAATTTAGTGGTAGCTCGGTTTCATGTTACTTTTAAATTGGAAAACATTTCCTTTTTCTCTCTCATGTTGACGTCCACTATGGAGCTTCCTGTGCTGGAGTTAAATGAAAGACCAGGTAAGCCAGGGCCAGCAAAAGTCTGAGTGGCAGATGCCTTGACAGTGGTCCTCAGCAGATGCTCCTGGAGATCATTTTTACTCTATTCAGGTGAGGTTTCTCTTTTCTTCCCATGCCCTGTTACCCAAGTGGGATGGCTTTTATAATGTGGTGCTGGAGATCCCTGGCAAACACCCAGGGACCAGGAGATGTTCCAGGAGGGTGATGGGGCTGCAGGTTCCTGGTTTGGGGGTGTGAACAGGAGTTTTCTGGTCTCAGAGGAATGGAGGGTGGTGAGCTGCTGTAGGAGCCTGCCTTCTGGAGCTGATAACCTCTGCGTTGTAAGATCCCAATATGAGTAGGCAGATAAAGATACAGCGGGGAATTAGCTGCTAATAGGAGCAGGGCTGGAGATAAGCACGGGGAAAGAAACCACAGAGTTCTGCACGCCCAGCTGGAGGTTTGGGTAAGGTTGGGCTTGGCTAACACAGGCTCAGCTGATGGAAGGCTTTGTTTATATGTTTGGCTTCTCATGAACCTGCCATGGTTAGCAGCTGGCTCTGCTCAGGAGCTGAGTTGGGGTTACTTCTTCCATTCCAGGAGCCCTGGCCCTGAGCAACAGAGCTGGGAGCTGGCATCTCAGGTTAGAGCAACCTGTGTGGGGTAAGGAGACACATTTTGGTGTCCTGGATAGATTGAGCTCTCTGAGTGGGTAAGAGGCAGTTGTTGGTTCAAAAGTGGTTCCTACCATCTTCGCCAGAGGGTGTCTCTTCCCTTCCTCTCTTGCCACCTACTTTTCTGCTTTCCATTGGTGTTAATGCCTTGGCACCTTATGACCAGGTGTTGGTAACACTGCTGGGCCAAGATTGTGCCTGCCAATGTGTCGTAACAATGGATTCTCTGTGTTACCCACTCTGAGGCACCGCTCTGCAGGCAACTGACCCGGTTCCCTCATCGTTTCTGTTCTGAACGTTGTTGCTCAGTGGCTACTCCCCTTAGCCCTCCCTTCAGGCTGGTTCAATCTCTTTCGAGCTGTTTAATCTGCCTGAGCCTGCTGCTCAGAAAATTGAGGTGGCTTCAACTGGCGGCCATCTGCAGTTACACAGCCTCCTCTGCCGCTGGAAGAATGTGCCACAAAACCTTTGTCTCTTGCTTTGTAAGGCAGGAAGGGTCTCAAGAAAAGTTGCTGAGAAATCTGCAGAGTCCTCTAAAGTCCTCACCAACACACCCAGTCTCCTGGTGTGGATGGTTGGTGTGGATGGCATTGCTCCTTTGCAGCTGGTTCCATAACCAGCCTTGCCTGAAAATTGAAGCTGAATTTCGTTGCATGTATTGGTTCTGGAGAGACGGGAACGGTGTCCCTTAAAGGATATTCTTCTGTTGCCCAGAAAGAAGTGGCTTTCTGCAGTGATTGAAGAGCTCTCTAGGCAGCGTGGATTGCCTTTCACATTGGGTTGAGCATCCACGTTCAGCAGTGTTTCTCCTCTCACTTTTTGTCTTTCTGCCTTCTCCTCCTCTGTCTCCAGCCAACAATGCTTCATCCTTTCGTCTCATGTTTAAAAACTGCAGAAACTTAAGCTTAACTTTGATATGAACCCTGTCCTTCGCAGACTTTTTTCTTTTTTTCCTCATCTTTCTTACAGAGTGAGTGGCAAATGCTCTCCAGCTCGATTGTCCCAAGGGTTCTCCAGATTCTGTGCCAACATTTGCCTTCCAAACCACTGATTTTCTTGCAGTACGGTGACCAGCATTCGCTTCCCAGGACCTTCTTTTGCTGCAGGTCAGAGATGTGGCTCACTGTGGCAGGCAAGAGGTGTGTGCTTCCTTGATGGGCCATTAAGAATGTGTCGTATTGTTTGTGTCTCAGCAGCTGTCCCTGAACAAGAAACACTCCTGGATCAAATGAATGAAGAAAAAAAAAAGGAAAATAAAAGGAAAATAAAGCACAAACCATTGAATTGCCTCCTCTTGCTGACTGATTTTGTCATTGCTGCTAGTCCGAAGAACACTGACAATGTTCCTTCACCTCCAAGTGTTTGGAGGCTGATATTTGGAAGGACAAGCTGCTCTGCCACGTGGAAAGGTGCAATGTGACTTGCACATCACAGACAGACAGGATCTAGAGTTATTTCTGCGTAGCATTCCTGGGTGTAAGAGGGAGTCAGTCACATCCCAAGGTAGGTGTTTAAGGCAGATTGAAAGAATTACTCCCTGGAGATCCCTCTCTGTCTGCCTTGACTGCACAGGGAGTTGCAGAAAGATAATTAGATTTTTAGATGTAGTCTACCCTAAACAAGGAACAGAAGCTGTAGTGGATTGCTGTGGCTTTGCCTTTGAAGATTTTGGCCTCTTTTTGCCTGTAAAAATTAGAAAGCTGGAATTTTACAGAGCTTTCTTGGATTTGGTCCAGAAACATCAGCTTTGCTGTTCTCTAGGAAAATGAACTCCCATCTTATAGGTGTTTCTCTCTACTTCAAAAATTAAAAAAAAATTTAAAAAATAAATTTGCAGGTCAGCGTGTCTTTAGCATATCTAGGTTTATGTGCTAGAAGTGCAGGACACTCATTGCAGAGGAACCAGACGCTGGCTGGAGAGCTGGGTGCTGTTGCTATGTAGCTGTTTTGCCTGGTGGGACGGCTGCAGGCTGGCACAGAAGAGTTAACTGGTGCTATCTAGACCCAGCGTGCGCAGAGCAGCCGCTGATCTGCCAACAGGAATGTGTTCCAACAGGAAAAATAAATCTTGTCCATACCTGCGTGGGTTTGCTCCCTGCGTGTCAGCCTGGCCTGGGGCTGGCTTGCGGGCTCCCCGTGCCAACCCCGTTTCTTGCCTGGCTCCAAGTCAATGTCGCTCCTGGAATCGGAGGATCTCACGCAAGCAGAGCGCAGCCGGGAGGGTCCATACGTGTGAAGGCACGAGGATAAAGCGACTGCTGTTTCACAACGTGATCTCCCTCTGTCTGCGCACTCGTTGGCGCTCGCTTACCTGCCCCATCGCGCCTGCAGCGCTGCCTGCTAATCGCTGCTCTCCAGCTGTCCTTGTGAACATGTAATTCGCAGCTGCATCATCATTTGTTTGTCTCCCAGGTGTTTGCAAGTCCTCTCAAATCTCGGCATTTTAGCACAAACACCGATGCCCCCACTGCACAGCTCCCACAGTGGGTGAGCCCCCAGCACAGCTTTGGTGATGATGCTTGTGAAGTAAATTCGTGCTGCACGCCGTGGTGCACACAAGTGCCTGTGGATCCAGCAGACTTTGGCAGAGAAATCCCAAATTAGACTAAACAAAGCCAGGAAAAAAAAAAAAGAAAGGAGAAAGATTTAAGGCGTTCTTTTCACAAGGTGAATTGTTTCTGGTTTTCTTCTTCAGCTTTCTAAACTAGCCTTTAGCTTTTCTCTGAAAATCAGACTACTCATCATGAATTCTGCGAATGGAAATAGATCTGGAACCCTTTGCCCGCTGCCCCGGAGTCGCTGCTATGGGATAAGCATTTGGCAGTGGCAGTTGTTCCATTGCAATCGGTGTGGTGGGGAAGAGAAACCGCCTCTGCCACTCAACAGCGCTCACAGGGAAGTGATGCTTGCTAGACAGACTGGTTTATGAAAGAAATGTAAAACAGCAACAACAAAAAAGTAATCTAAAAAAAAAGTAATCTAAAACCTAAAAGAGGAATTTTAATGCACACTGACAAGGCCAACTGACTGTTGGCTTTGCCTTTTCTTTGCTATAACCATGAAAACAAAATCCTTCAGATCAAGTTTTTCCTACTGGAGAGTGTCTGTGAGAGGAACAGTTTCTATTTCTGGGCTTGGAGAGTTAAAATGAGAGAAATAACTTCTTTGCTTAAAGCTAACCTGTCAGAGGAGAGGCAGATCTTGGCCATCATGCTTTCACCTCCATCCAAACTTGCTCAATGTTTGGAGCACAGAGATTTGAGCTTTTCTGTCATACCTGGTTCCAGATGGAAAGCTTTGTTCCTGCTGCTCTGAGAGGCTTTTTGGATCTCTAGCTTGGCTGGGGACCATCTCTGACAGGAACTTCAGGAGCAGAGCCTGGACTTGTACTTTCTGTTTAGGAAAAAAACCAAACAAAACACCCCAGGGACGAGAGTGTGCAGTCAAGGTGATCCTCTCTCCTGCAGCCCTCTTCTGTGCTGACGTCTTCCACCCTAGTGGGAGATGCTTCTTCCCCTCATCTTCTTGTGTAATGTCAGCTACATTCAAGCCCTCATTATATTAGTTTTTTTTTTTAATCTGGTTTTCCTCTGATTATTTGATATTCTATCTCCATGTTCCTTGTGACGTGCTCTTTGCTTCATTCTTATTATTTGTGACATTTTTCAAAGCAGCTTAAGGGGCTAAGCTGCTGGTGAGTCCGCACCATCCTCGTGTGGATGTGGCTATAAAGTCAGAGATTCAGAAGGAGTTTATCTAAGTTCAGCCATGCACTTGTGGGTCTGCCAGGTGCAAATAATCTGCGATGTATCACTAGGTTGGGGTGCCAAGATGCAGATTAGGGGCAGATGAATTGGCAATTGCTGCAGAAAGATGAGGACATGGTAGTTTAGACAAATCCATCCTCCACTTTAGGTGTCTACAGCACAAAGCGGGAGGAGAAGAGAGAAGGATTCAATTGTTGGCAGTTCACTTCAGTGAAACACTGGTGGAGCCGTGGCAAATGCCGTCCCCAGTTTCTGGGGGTCTCTGTGCTCAGGGGTGAGGCAGATGGGCACAAGTGAGACCGATTAAGCAGCTTCATGGGCAGCACAACCACATTGCTCCCGTGTACACCCAGGGCTGTGTTTCCTTTGCCTATCCCCTGGATGGGATGCTGGCAGCCTCCACAGTCTTTTGATCACATCTGAATAGTTTATGGTTGCAGGTTTGTGCCATTGTGAATTGCACTGGGACTTGTTGGTGTCCTTAAACACTATTTTAAGGGCACTCAGACTTGTGTCCCACTGCGCTGGAAATGAAATGGACTTTTTCCAAACTTTCCACTCCCTGGACAGAGTCCTATCCACAGCATACGGATCGTCCCCAGAGGTTTGAGGTGGCTGCTCCTTGGGCACCTTTCCATGGGGAATGCTCTGGAGTGTCTCTTGGAACCAAGGAGCTGCAAACCTGCCTGTCTCTGCTGAGTGGCTGCAGAAGTTACAGGAGGAGGAAGCAAAAACAGAGAGATGAACTGCCTGGTGCTGAGGCTGCTGCAGCCTTCCTGCTTTAGGGAATAAGCTGAACACGAGTTCCCTCTTTGAACCATGGTCCCCTAAACTTGTATTTCATATCAGCTCAGTACCTCGTGCCTGATGCTGTGAATCTGGCGGGGAAAACCTGCCATGGGATGCTACTTTAGGTTGTGCAATGAAGCTCGCAATTAATGAACTGGCTGGTAAGGCTCTTTCGGGCTGAGATTACCTGTATTTTTTTCTCTGTGTGGATTCCCCTGCTCTGTGACTCTCTAACCTCTTCCTGCCAGTGCCCTTGAGAAGTTTAAGCAGTGCTCTCCAGCAGCAGATATGGTAGTTCCCAGGAAAGTGTCTGACTGATCAGAAATCACACCGGCTGCCGTGGGAGTCTCCTTTCCTGTGGTCATGAGTTTCTCCTTCCCCCGTCCATTGACCCTCCCGCTGCTTGCCATGGCTCTCCCAAGCTGCTGGAGACTGGGGACTGTCACCATCCCTGGCAGAGAAAGCACTGTGCCCGGCTGGGGCTGGAGGGCAGCTGCTTGATGGAGACGGACATCTCCAAAGAGGTGCTGGCTAGCTGGCCCCTGCTTTGCTATCCCTGGGTTCCTCTGTTCATTTTTTTTATTACTGCCTTCTTGTTCCCTGCAAAATCATGTGTGCTTTGCTCTTCCGGGTACAGCTGCTGGCTGCAGCCTTCTCTTCACGCTCACCTTCCAGAAATCCTGTATTTCACACCATGAGGGGGCTGCTGCAGCCAGCGTGGCCCTGGTGCCGTGTTTGCTGTACCCTGGCTGTTATTATGCTTCAGCAATTGCAAAGCCAGGGAATCTCTTAAGGAGTCTAGAATCAAACCCAGCTACAAGTTACTGTTCTTAGTGGTGTGAAAAGAGGCAGTATTTTATCTCGCTTTTTCCAGGTTGGAGAAGGTCCTTAAGGAATAAATCTGGGTCACAGGTAGCTTCTGGTGGGCTGTGATATGACCTGAAATGTCCCTGTGGGAGGAAGCAGTTTAAGGAGTGATTTAAGGGCTTTAAAGTGTTGGGAGTGGGAAGGTGGGGAGAAGGAGGACTCGCAGCCATCTGCCAACGGGACTGTCCCTCTGCGCAGAGGCTACAGGGAAGTGTTGCATCGTAGGGCACCAGTTCCCACCTGGTACGACTGCTGGTGAGCTGTGACGGGGGAATGACACGATACTGGGGAGATGCAGGACCTGGGCACAGAGCAGTCAGCAGCGTACGGGGGACAGCAGTCACTGCGGTGGTTCAAAGCCAGCTCTGGGGCTGCTGTTCCTCAAAGGGGGCTTGTGAGCGTGTTTCAAGGCTTGGCTGTTGTACGAGTGGCTCTGGGATCAAATGGGGGCACGTTGTATAGTTTGAGTATTTTGTGAACAATTAAACTGCAATTTGTGCCAGCACGTCTGCTGTTACTCACAACGTGATGACAATTAAACGAAGTGCAATGTTTAATGACCAGTATCTCATTTTCTAGACAGCGATTGAGATTTTTCACACCCTGCTGATGCAAATTTCCTTAAACTTAAGATCTACCAAGACGAATTACAAAAATTTGCTAATTCCTTTAGGTGTGTGCTCTGTGTTGCTGCTATGAGCTTTACTATAGGTCTGAAAAAAATTTCACTGTGTAAAGTTGTGCGAGTTTGGGTTTTTTTAATTTTCTTTTTCTTTTTCTGGACACCGAAGCCATGACCCTCACTAGAAACTATGCAAACAGAAAGGGACAGCCTGACCGTGTAAGGCGGTACTTTTACTAGCAGCTGCTGACTGGGGGCAGGCCCAAGGCAGGGAAGGATCACAGCAGCTCCCTGCTGTCTCTCTCTTCTCCGCAGATTCCATAGCTGCAGTGGATGATTTTAAGTTAATATTCCTTCATTTGTTAATTTAGTTGTAGCTATAAAAAAATGACAACTTGCAGGGAATGGTAAGAGGACGTGCAAATTCAGCAACAAGAGATTGGGAATGTCCTATGCCTGTTGGTGGCTGTGACTTTACGTATTATAACAGACTTGAGGATGGACAGACATCTCTTTCTTTTGGCGGTTGTGCCCAGCACAACCAGCAGGACCTGTGGTGGTACCACACCACCAATCAGTTAGGAATGATGTGATGTATTAATAGACTTTATAAGTTGAGACCATGAACAATCCCCAGTAGTAAGCAGTACCCATGCAGGGTTTTTTGCCCTGTGTTGTTTTAAGGGGCTGTGCCACTGTGAGCTGCTACCTTGTAGGAATTTCAGTCTGGTCTAACTGTGAGTGGCTGCTGCTCGTCATTGGCTTTAGGATACCGCGCCTGCAAGGACAAGTAAAATTATTGTACCTTTGCCTTTTTCTGCTTTAGCTTCAAAGAACATCTTCTTATAGCTCCAAATTATTATGAAAACTGTCTTTCAATAGACCAAACTTTGAAGCTGCAATATTAACCATTTTATACGAGTATGATTGGTGTTTCTGTGATGAAGATACAATGATGTTCTATCTGTTTTGATCCAGCCCATTTGCTATTTTTCCATTCAATATTTTAATGCTGTCTCACCCTGTGCTACACCCTACTCTTCTAATTCCTTTCATTATCTGTGATTCATATAGCTTCTGTATTATCAATGTCACTTCAATAACATTCTATTTATGAGAAAATAATATTTTGAACTTGCTTTGTGGTTTTCTTCACCATCTCTCCCAAATGATTTTATTTTCTCTACTTTGGCACTAAATAAGACCTGGTTTTCTTCCTTTTTAAGGACATCGACTTACTGATTTCCACATGGAAAATTCACCAGCAGTAAGACTACTCATTAGTATGCACAGTTACAGCACAGGATGTTTTATTTTTTGACAGCTCCAGCTTTGTAAACTTCTCTGTAAACTGTGGGGGGAAAAAAAAGCAGCCATTTTAGTGCATAAGTGGGCTGTACTACAAACCGACACACTTCCCAAGCAGGAACCAATCTGTAAAATATTGCCACTTTGCATGCAATTAGGAATGAGATTGACTATCTTATCTTTAATTAAATATGCTAAGTGAGTTGATCAAAAATGGCCAATCTGACAAAATGAAAGTATCCTTGATCTATATCTAAATATACATTTTTCAAAGGAAATCATAGCTTTTTATTGTGCCTTCATATTCCGACAGTTGTCATTGATTTCGGCCTCTCATCTTGCATCTACTGATGTTGATAAGGAGTCTTTGATGATATGTTGTTGATTTGTTTTATTTTTCTTTTTTAATAAAACTGTTTTCCCCCTGGAGATGTATGGATTTTGGGTCACCAGGTTGGTTTTACCCTCTTGTATTCAACGAGTGACCTAGAATCTCCTGCCCTTATTTATTTGTTTGTTTATGCGTGGCATTTCGGCAAGGTTAATGGCTAGGTATTTTATCAGGGTCTGTTTCCTCTGTGCCTCTGGCTTCTGAAAATTGAGAGTTAACTTTGGCAGTTAGAACCACCTGCACAAATGCCAGCAGCTCTGCAACACTTGTCAGCTCACTAGAGGGGCTGTGGGAAAAGGAATCACAGAACTACTGAGGCTGGAAAAGACTTCTGAGATTGTCAAGTCCAGCCTCTTGCCTTGCGACAAGAGGCTTGGGAAGCTGCCTGTTGTCTCAGGATGATGCTTTTCCCCACAGCTTTGACCCAGAAGAAACCCCAGCACATTACCTCAAAGTCTCATGTCACCATTTGCCATCCCCAGTTATGTGCTTTCATCCCTTCATCAGCTCCTTTTCCACCTTTGAAGCACTGATGGGATATTTTCTTCCACCATTTACTGCAGCTTCTCTCAGGCTAGGCAACAGTCCCTCCTTCCACCCAGGGACTGGTTTTTCTTCATCTGCTTGTCTGGTCCGGTATGCACGCATCCAGCCAACAAAGAAGGTCAGTTTACTTTACAAAGAAATGTGGTTTTATTTATTACGAGTAATTTTAAATAATTTATTTTACTTTTAAATTATCCTCAGCATTGAACTCTCGTCTGCTTTGCAGACGGAAAGCAGCACCTACCAAACAGCCTTTATTGTCTGGGATATCCCCAGCCCACATTTTGATGTTCCTCTGACCACTTTAATTTTAAGTCACCTCTGAGGCTCAGCCAAGCTCCCTGGATTTCCCAAGCAGGCGGTAATTGCTAATCTGGAGGCTTGCTGAGCCGGCATTGTATGGGCCAGCCTGAGACCGACTTCCCAGGCTTTCTGAATCTCTCTGGGCATGAAACACAAGGGTGTGCTGTCCTTCAGGGTCTCACCTGCAGGAAGCAGTTGGTGGTCCTCATCCCTTGACAAAGCCTTCCAGAGGCTTACGTCAGTGTGAAAGGGACTGTGAGCTCTAGGAGACCAGGAGAGGTGGTGCTCTTCCATCGAGCTAGTTGGAAGCTCCCTATAATTTGAATACCGTATCAGTGCCCTTAGCTGAAAACAGCCTGGTGTTGCTACATCACTAGCTCTAATGTTCAAAAGCAACAGCTGTCACTAATGAGGTTATCTGTGAAGAGACCATATCATGTGCAGCATTCCTTCCTTACCAAAGTGGACTCGTGGGGAGAAGCTGAAGAGGTACCTCTCTCTTTGCGCAAAATGTTGTGATGTATCAGCATTACAAAGGTCACATTTTTTGTAATGCCCACAGGCAGCACCATAATCCTTCCCAGAAATTGGTCACTTGATGTTTGTGTTTTAAACAAATTTCTGACAAAATTTCTGGTATGTTTCGGACGTGTCCCTAAACTGATCCTCCTTCAAGTTCAGTTCTTCGCAGGCCCTAGCTGAAACGTATAATTGAAAATTTAATGGTCGCAGTTATTCAGTAATCAATAGGTTTGTTAAGTTAACTTTGGGTAAGACTTTACAATGAAGACCTTTGCCCTTTGTTTATAGGCACTGTCAATGCTGTCATCCGGGTTGGAGATCCTTTGTCACTGTTTGTTCATTAATTGGACAAACTAGACACACAGGAACAGCGAGATACACCTCCTTCATACACACGCTCAGTTTTCTTATGATAGCAAGGCCACGATTTTACAATGTCTGTTCAAGTTACTGCTCTGGGGCAAAGCAGTAGTTTTGGCTCAGGACATATGATATATCTAAGACAGAAAGCACTGCTCCTTTCAGTCCTCTGTTCTTTCAGTGGTGCGCAGGTACAACCAGCCAGTCCTCAGCCTCCTGGGATGAACAGTGTCCTCTTAAAAATGCATGGTTCTTCTTTTTGGCCCCTTTGCTGTCTTTTAAAAGAGCAATATGTGAAACTTGGGCTTTTTGGCTGCTTTCCCCCCACTGCACACAGCTAGCTGGGTTTGCAGTGCAACTTCCCTGTGGTTTAGGGGTCTGGTGGCTCCTGACTCGGTCCTCGCATGGGCAGGAGCACTGCAACCGGTGGCGGAAGAGGCCGAGCAACCTTCCTTCAGTGACTCGAGTGGTTTTGCTGAGGAACCGCGCTAGAGGGATGGAGCGCAGCTGGGAAGGGCCCACGGGGGCCAGTGGAGTGGGGTGCAAGAAGCTGTGTCAGGCAAGCTGAAGCAGACTTTTCTTTTCATAGACTTTAAGGTGTCTCATGTACCAATGTTGGTAAGCCTTTATCCTTCTGAATCCTTTTGGTTTTAGCATCAGTGCTTTGGATGTACGATAGCAGAGAAGTCTCCCATTTTAAATCTCTTGTTGTGTACTTCCTTTGGTGGTTTTGTTGTAGATTATTTTTTTTTAAATATCTCGGCTTCAGTTTGATAGCTCAGAGAAAGTCCCTTCACAGTATGAGACAGAAAGAAGTTCCTGATCAGTCTGTACCAGACGTTATTTCATTCACTTTTATTTTTTCTCCCTTGTTCTCCTCTGAAGATAATAATCCAAATCTTTTCAATCTTTCATGAATTGCCTTGCCTTTGACTGTACTTGTTGCTCTGCTTTGAATCCTCTGAAGTTCCCAGTCTCTCTGAGATGGCTGGACCACAGCAGTCTGCTTAAGGTTGTATCACAGCTCTATGTCAAGATATCCTGTTACTGTATTGTTCTTCATCCTATTTTATCTACTTACTTTATTTGCACACTGAAAGGCTGAAGTTGTTGACCTTTTTGTTGCACAACTGGTGCTGGGTGGCACTTGGGGGCAAAGGCAATGATCTAGATTACTACCTAAAGCATTCCTTGCATGTTTGTCCAATTTGTTCCTAAAGACCTCTGGTGACTCTATAGCCCTATGGGCCATCCCAGTGTTTTGTGCTATTAGAAAGAGAAAAATACCTAACCTAAAGTTTCCTCACTGCAATTTACATCTTCGATACTTCCCAGGGACAGGGGACAACAGCTTTTTCCACTTGTCTGTACAATGGCCTCTTGCATATTTGAAGACTCTCATCGTGTTTCACCTTTAGCATTCTCCTTGGGAACAAGCTCATTTAGGCCTTTTTGGTTGTGTTTTCTAGATCTCTTATTATTCTTACTGTTCTTTCCCACGGGGCCGTGTCTTTCCTGAGCTCCATGCCCCAAACCAGGCCTAATACTTCTAATACATCAACAGCTTTACCTTCTTGTCTTTCCCTGCCAAGAACACCCACCTGAAGGTGTACCTCAGCCATTTTTTGTTTGTGAGGTATCTTAGCAGTTTGTAGAACTTCATGAAGATACAATGAACTTCCTTGACCATGATGCTGTCCATTCACCTAGGTTTTTGAAGGTCTCTGAAGTTTCCTTCAGTCGCCCCTGGGGCCTGGTTAATTTAATAAATTCATAGCTATACTTCCTATTTGTATCTGTCATATCCCATTTTAGCGGTTACCTCTTCCCAATCTGTACCGTAACAAACAACATGAAATGGATTCAGGATGGAAGGCCTTTGCTGCTAACCTGATGCCTTGATGAAAAGCAACCACCTAACTCTCCTCTCCGCTTTCTGTCTCGTGGAGAAATTCTGACACTGTAAATTTTCAAATATATTTTGGAAGTAAGCTTAAGTTTTCCCTTTTCCTTACTTTCCTGGTACAATCAGTAATTCTAAGAGATTGGTGAGCTCTGATTTTCATTTACAAAACCTTACTCGACATAACATGACCTTTCAAATGGAAGATCATTCTGACTGATTTGCAGGTAAAGATGTGGCTGCACAGTTTTGCTGCCAGCCCAGTTGTTTCAGCTTCTGGCAGTCACGGCTCTGTGTGATTTGGAGAACGGTTAATAGCCTGCCGGGTTCCAACATTTCCTTATTATTCTGATGGAATTTTAGAGCATACTACCTGAGGAGACCAGTAAAGGGAGGGCAAATTGTTATGAAACTGCAAAACCCTATACCCTTCCTTTTTTGCTGTGTTGAGCAACTAACTTACAGAGTTCCAATTCCAGCCTTCTAAGGCTTTTTTACTTCTTCTTCACTTTTCTTTTCTTTTCAAGGTCCATTCGTGCCCTTCTCGTTTTCACTGCCAACAGAAATTTGAGATTTTTCTTTTTACTGGCTTTCATAGATTCAAACCTCTATACACTGTTGCCTTTCCTATTGGCTCAAATAATGTATGGAAATAGCCTGTTTAGCATAATGGCTTGTCCTTGGTCCCCTGGGAATGTACCTGGGCTTCATTGTTTTCAGCACTATCCATGTCATCTCCAAAAGGCTTAGTTTTGTTTCTTTGTTGGTTTGATTTGGTTTTGTTTTTCTGTTTTAACTTCAGGCTTTTGGTTAATAAGTGTCAATCTCCTGTCTGAGCGCATCACAGATTTGTATCCTACCTGCCCTTTCAATCTTTGAGCGTCATCTTTAATCGAGTAAGTGTGAGACTTGCATAGAGGTGTGAATCTGAATTTAAAATACGGTAGTTGAGTTACACAAACTCTTGGTGCATGTTATGTTGTACGATGCAGCCTACAACGCTTTCATAGAATCATAGAACCATAGAATAGTTAAGGTTGGAAGGGACCTTGAAGATCATCTAGTTCCAACCCCCCTGCTGTGGGCAGGGACACCTCTCTCCCACTAGACCAGGTTGCTCAAAGCCCCATCCAACCTGGCCTTGAACACCTCCAGGAACCAGGGCAGCTGCAACTTCTCTGGGAAACCTGTTCCTGTGCTTCACCACTCCCATGGTGAAGAATTTCTTCCTTCCTTTCAGGTAAACTCAGAGTATGGATGCAAAGTAGATACGATGTAGGTCGTTACTCTGCACTGAGTAACTTCCCCACATGGTCAAGCCTTTAGCTAATGGTGCAGCTAATGCTATCTTTCGAATTAGATCCACTCGAATACTTAAAACCAAAGACCTCGGCTGCAGTGGGACACTTGGGAAAGATAAAGATGAATTAAGTAAAGGTGTGACATTAAATTGCATTAGTGAAAGCCCACAAAATCCCTGTGCGGATGCTCTCTCTTTTACAGATAAAATATCCCTACCTCCCTTTAGGATTAAGCCTTTTGGAATTAAATGTAAAATGTTCATGCTGGGGTTTAAGGCCTTCTTACTTCCCCTTCTGCAGTTAATTCAACTTAAATGTCTTAGGTAGACAGCCAATCTAAGAGTAGACGGTTTCCTGCTCTGCTTATAACTTCTGTTTTGAGACAGGGAAATTGGTTCTCTAAATTCTGCCTCATTGTGCCATTTGACAATTTGTGTTAGGCAGAGTACTACATTATCATAATTTTTGTTGCTTTTTCTGCCTATTAGGCATCTCAGCATGGGACATTAAACATCCTCTTTTAAACTGGAGATCTATAACACTAATTTTAAAGGAGTGCCGTGTGGGACCAAGTCAAACATATTACAGGTGTCTGAATGTCTTGTGTCTACACAAAACTATCTTGACTGACACTGACTTGCTATCTTGATTTTTTTCAGACAGGTATATCTTTCATTGAACCATTACTTTTCACTTTCTCTGGGATTTTTGTGGTGTCTTCAGCTCAAGTTTTAAAGCACTTCAGGCTGCTGTGTTATAGTAAAATAAATTAGTTGAGCCAGGCATGTTTGTGGCGTTAGAAACTATTCTAATACGAAGACTTCAGGGCTCAGATGGAAGCAGAACAGTGTTCTCCTCTAAATAGGTTTGGGAATAGAAAATATTTTTGAATAAGAGCTAGGTGACTTGCATGCACCCTCACCTTCTGGCCAATATTTTCCATAATTAACTATTTTTGTCTACCAGCATGAGATGCACAGGTATTTTGAGACAACCAATGCTGAGAGATGTCATGATAGGGTGTAAGTGCCAGCACAAGTACACTGTACAACGATGGGACTGATAGCGTTATGATTGATTCCTGATCCACCAGCAATACAGGGCAACGCAGACTCGATTGAGCCAGGAATCATGAACTGAAAGTCTGCTATAAAAATAATTAAACCACAAATTCAATCAGGGATGCTGAAATGGGGTAATTTACAGACAATATGAGTGGATGCTCAGACAATGGACTCATTTAATTTTCTGTACTGAACATTTGTGTTAGTTAAAGCCCTGGTGAAATATGGAAGAACTGGATGGAAGGAGATTTTGTAGCTTTCAACAGCAATCGCTCCCCCATTGCAGCTACTGTTGAAATGTCAGGCATTCATCCGGACATTTCTGAGGCATCGTTCATTGTATCACTGGCACACGCTAGGAATAACAACGGCTACAGCGACCTTAGTGGTCCAAGAAAGGAGGGGAGGGTAGGACAGAAACTGAAGATGGCATTTAGTTTTCTTTCTGCTCCATTTAATTCAATAGGGTATTTGCATTTTGAAGTTGTACACGTGCTTGGCTCTGCTGCTGAACAAGGAATGAGACATAAATCTGTGATGAGGACTAAGTAGTGTTTATCTCCACTTCTGGGGCGACAAGCCATTTAAAATAAACCAGATTATACTTCTTGCTCTCTGTCCTGCGTTTAGTCCCAATGATGACTGTGCTTCCTTTACGCAGTTATGATTTGGTACTCATTACTGTCAAAGGGTTTCCAGGCGAAATTGCAGGTCGGGCCCAACACGTAGACTAGTGAGATGAACAGGCACTACAGCTTAAACTAACTTTTACATTAAAAGAATAACTCAAGTGGGTGGGGGAGAACACGTGTTATCTCTGAATGCCAAGTTAATCCCATCTTGCATCAAAGTTATTAACTTCCAATTGTTTGATTCCATGAGCACAGAAGAGGCTGGTTTAGCATAGTGTGGCAAGACAAATTGTGTATTATTTTCACACCTTAACACCTCAAGCTTTCTCTTGGATTTATCTTGGTTCTGCACTTTCTGTTTGCGAACACCTTTTTATGAGAACATAAAGACCTAACAGGTCTCCATGTATGAACTACTGACATGAACTCTTAACTGATAACCTTGAGTCTGTCTCTTTTGAGACTTAGCACAGTTATAAAATACTCAGTAAAGATATTGGTTGTTGACATGCTTTTCACATTTCCTTTGGCCTGATCCTCTAACCATGTACAGACATAAGTAGTTCAACAGATTTTTTTTTCACTTGAGAAAAGCCAATTGCGTGTCTTTGAAGAAATGAGACTAGTAACTCTGTGTTGCGACATCCCCACCAGGAAGGGGAGGACGGACAATTTGTATCCTTGTTTTACAAGGAACAAAAGAAAAGCAGAGAGGAAAATTCATCCCAGGCTGAGTCAGTAGGACAAGCCAGATCACTAGATTCTGGACATAACTCCAAAGGCACAGATGGAAAGTTATGTGGATATATGTAATTGGGGTGGATATACAGAATCGGGCCTTTTACAGGGTTTCTCATGGGTGGGCAACTTCTGTAATTCAGAAGGGAGGAGGAAGACTATAATAGACTATTAAACTGATTAACCTGTCTGCGGGCTAAATGACTGAGCAGTAGACCTGCACTAACACCATTTTCAAACAAGCAAAAAGTACTTTTAGAAAAAGTGGGAAGGGATTTAACAAGTGTTACAAGGGTAAAGCAAGACCTGGAGAATAGAGTTAAAAATTCTGATACGTGGTCCTCCTAAACTTAGTAGCTAAAACTAATGCTAAGAAGCTCAGGCTAGATTAATTCAAATATGAAGGCATAACTTTAAGATTGAGGCTAGGTGGCCATCTCAAAAACTTACCTAACTAGTGGACTTCTCCCTTAAATTCCCAGACTGGATCTTTTCAGATCAGCTTCTGCTACACTAGAAGCTACTGGTTCGATGCATAAATTTCTGAAAGAAATCCTTCAGTTTGTCAAGCAGGATGAGATGGTTCTGCTTGTTCTACACAGCTGGTTCTGAAGCCACTTCCTGTTTAAGACCTTTTAAAACACACATATATTCTCCAATAATTCCCCAAAGCCACTCTTTTTAATATATAGCCTGAATGTGCTTCCTATTTTTCTTAGTTTCCAGTATTCTACAGAAAAGAAAAAAAAAAGGGGAAAAAGTGCCTTTTACTTTCTGTTATTTAGCCCTTCCAAAAAAAGGAAACTGAAACATACTGTGCTCCGCGCCGCACACATCTTGCCTTTTACAGGGTTTCTCATGGGTGGGCAACTTCTGTAGTTCAGAAGGGAGGAGGAAGACTATAATAGACTATTAAATTTTCCCCTAAGGAAAAGCAGTGTTTGTCTCTATTTACAGGGTTTTATAAGAATAGAACAAAAAAAAAGTTGAAATTGCAAGTGCACCTTTATGCTTCTCAAGCTCCTGGCTTTATATATTCCTTTTCTGTTATGCCAAAACACTAATGTTAATACATACACAGCACGGTATGAAATGTGTGTCAAAACACGAATACAAAGGACGTGCGTGCCATAGCTGTGCGACTTGGTGAGGAACTACCGTTGTTTGAAAATACGGGCGGCAAAGAGGCAACGGTCCCTTGAATACCCCGGTGGAGGCTACTTCCAGATGAACAAAGCGCTGTCAGATTCTCGCCAAACTTCACGATTTGTTGGTGCTTGGTTCCTCTTAAAAACCACAACAGAGAACTCCACCCTAAACCAAACTGACATTTGAAAATCTGAGCATGTCTTGATTAAGGTCATAGAAGAATGGCAGAGGAGTAAAGAACAGAACCTAGATATGCTGAGTCTTACTTCTTTGCATTAAATACAAGACGGTCTTTCGTCTTCGCATTACACTGCTAATTGCCAAACAAATTTTTTTGAAAAGCAGGTTCCAATTGATGTGTCCTTGGAGAAAGACTTGTGCTCACCCTGCAGAAAGCTTTAATTCCTCAGTGTATTGTAAAATAAGGTTTAGTGCTGAGCTCCCTGACTCAGACTTAATGAAATTCAAAAGATTTTTTTTTGACAGGTAAAAATGAGTAGAGTCACTAAATTAATTGTCTTTGAAGGAAAAAAAAAATCAAAGCTGCATAAATGCACATCTTCCCTCAGTTTCTAAAACTCTATTTTTGGAAGTTAAAAAGTTTCCCATTTTATTCAGCAAGCAGGTTAATGACACTTTTTGTATTTATGTACAACTGTAGATGCCTGCGTGAAATGTAGCCACATTTTATTAACTCTTTCCTCTGCTCATACAGAACAAGTCCTTGATGCAGTTATTTTGAAATACCCGTACTGCCTAAAGTCAGGATGGAATTTCAAACTGGGTCCTAATGTCATCAACATTTTCCCTCTCAAACATAATTTGTTACACTGAAACTGGATGGCACAACCTCTGACCTGCATAAGGATCCAAAACCTTATTAATGCATCTCGTTAAAGGAACTAGAAATCCTGCAACGAAGCTGACTCACCAGGCAGAAGCATCTTCCTTCTAACAGAACCTGAATGAAGGGCATAAGCCTTGTCGGGGAGGCAGGGTGATCCTGTAGGACAACCTGGGAATAACTAAGCTTGTAGCAAAAAGCTTCGGTTTGCTGCTGATTGACTGACTCACAAAGCTAAGCCCTACGAAGCTGGTAAATTTTACCCAACAGAGCTTATGCAGATTTTGGCTTCAATCCAGCAGAGCACTTAAGCACATGCTTAATTATAGGCAAGTGACATAAAGCAATTTAGCTAAGCACGTGCTTAAGCGTGTTGCTGGGCTAGAGACTTTATTTAGAGAAACGTGGAGAAGTTGGTAACCCCTAAAAGCGAGGTACCTGAGAGATGAGAGAGGCACCGAGACGCAGCTGGAGCTCTACAGGCACAGACAGTTTGGGTGCTGAGCTATTCCGGGGAACGCGTAGGCTTTAAGAAGATTTGGCCTCTAGCAATTCCCCAAACTGTTTGCTGCCCGGGGTCACGGAGGGCACCGCGACCGTGGAGATCAGGGAGCAGAAACCTCCCAACAGAGATTCCTTGGCGGGTTCGGGAGTCCCACGGCCACCACCTCCGC
>NW_009696151.1:0-5876 GCF_000703405.1 Apaloderma vittatum
ATAAGATCCTCACAGACAAGCTGTTGAGGTATGGGCTGGATGAACGGACAGTGAGGTGGGTTGAAAACTGGCCAAATGGCTGGTTCCAAGGGGGGGTGGTCACTGGCACAAAGTCCAGTTGGAAGGCAGTACCTAGCAGTGTACTCCAAGGATCTGTAGTGGGTCCAGTCCTGTTTCACATCTTCATTAATGAGCTGGATGATGGGGAAAAGTGTGCCCTCAGAAAGTCTGCAGATGAAACAAAACTGGGACGAGTGGCTGATAGATGAGATGGTCACACTGCCATCCTGAGGGACCTCAACAGGCTGGAGAAAGAGGCAAGCAGGAATATCACGGAGGTCAACAAGGAGAGGTGCAAAGTCCTGCACCTGGGGAGGAACAGCCCCAAACACTGGTATGTGCTGGGGGCCACACAGCTAGAAAGCAGCTTAAAGGACCTGGGGGGTCCTGGTGGACACAAAGTTGAACAGGAGCCAGCAACTGAACCCTCGCAGCAAAGGCAGCAAGTGGCACCCTGGGCTGCAATAGATAAAGTATTGCCAGCAGGTCCCCTCTGCTCGGCACTGCTGAGGCCACATCTGGCTTCACCTCTGTCCAGTTCTGGCCTCCTCTGTACAAAACAGGTGTGGACATACTGGAGTGAGTCCAATGAAGGGACACAAAGATTATGAAGGGACTGGAGCGCCTCCCACATGAGGAAAGGTTGAGAGAGCTGGGACTGTTCAGTCTGCAGAAGACTCAGGAGGAACTTGTCGATGTATAAATACCTGAAGGGAGGATGCAAAGAGGACAGAGGGAGGCTCAGTGGTGCCCAGTGACAGGACCAGAGGCAATGGGCAAAAACTGAATCACTCTGATCCCTCTCAATCCTCAGTAAGATGTTTTTCATTCCATCTTCTGTTCAGAAACTCGTCACTCGTGTCATTTGAGGCTTAAATAGAGTTTGATTGCTTAATTGAGTCTGATAGAAAGCTTAATGCATATGGTGTTGGACACAAGCTCTTGTAACTAGAGAATATAAGGTGTAACTTCTTTTTTTCTGGCATAATTGAGGATCTGCTGAAGTAAATGTACATGCATGTGCATTATGAAATTTATCAATCTGAGAACAGCTTTTCCAGGTCAGACCAAAAGTTCCTCAAGCTCCATGTTATTTCTCTGAGAGGCCAGCTGTGGATTTTCAGAGAGAAAATAGTCTAAGAGGAAGGCAGAGGGCAAGAAATATTTACCCAGGCTTCAAAAGTCTGTAGTATATGCACTTCAGAACTGGAGAATATATTTAGATGATTTTGTTTAGCAGCCCTGACTGGACTTTTCCCTAAATTTCTCAAATCGCTGTTTGATTGTTTTTACGCTACTGACAGGGAGAAGATTCCAGGTAATCACTTCGGTAATATTATGCATCATATGTAAAGGGACTGATTTCTGTTTCAGAGCTGCTACTTGATCATTTCATAAGATGCTTTTCAGGTCTTATATCACCTACTCTGAGTGATCCTGCTCTGGCAGGGGGGTTGGACTAGATGATCTTCTGAGGTTCCTTCCAACTCCGAACATTCTGTGATCCTGTGATTCTGAGATTCTGTGATTCTGTGAGGGTGACTGACCACTGGCACAGGTTACCCATGGAGATTGTGGAGTCGCTATCCTTGGAGATATTCAGAAGCTGTTTGGAGATAGTCCAGGGCAGCCTGCTGTAGGTGGCCTTGCTTGAGCAGTCTGGACCAGATGACCTCCAGAGCTCCCTTCCACCCTCAACCATTCTGTAAACCTTGTGTGAATGCAGGCCTGGGAGGCAAGAGGAGTATTGGCAAGCCTTTCCATAGGCTTGGTGACGCTCATGAATCTACTTTGTAGATTGCCTGCGTAACAGGGAAATCGAAGAGTATTTTTTCTTCAAATCAAACCATGGCTATATGCTTTTGGAACAAGTGGAACTGGATTTTGCAGTGGAATCAGTGATGACACCACAGTTGGTCAGGGATTTTATGATATTCACAGTTCTTAGAGAGGGGCCACTTGTGTCTCTTGAGGCCTGTGTAGTTGGTTTTATGCAGATTTATAAAAGCCAATTTGGGAGAAAAACAAAAGTGGATGACCTTTAACACTGCAAAGAAGGCAAAACGATACAGCTGTAAGACAGCTGATGTGTGGCCAACAGAGTAAAGTGTAACAGAAATGTGGCTTAGAAAATTGATTTTTTCAATGTGTATCAGAACAAAGGAACTTTGAAAAAATGTTTTAATATTACATGATCGCATGGATTGACAGTAGAGAGGCAGAAAAGGTTGATATAGTTAAGTATTTTCCTATTTTCCTCCTGAGCCTTAAATATTTCCATTTTGTGCTTGGGGAAAAACACAAATGGTGCAGGCAGATCACATGATGATCAAATACATTTCCACAGTTCTTAAACAAATATCAGTCAAACAACAGATAACCATGTGGTTTTGCTTTAAAACAGATAGATAATTAGTTGAATATCTCCCAGTTAGCACTGATAGGAATAGGGTTAAACATTAAAATATTTCAAATTTAGAAAAGCCTAAATGAGATAGTTCAATAACACAATATGGATCTCAGAGAAGGAATGGAATATTTGTATATATGGCTTCACTTAGCAGTGATTTATGGTATAGTATGCATTTATGGTATATATATCTCATCAAGTCAACTTGGCTTTTTTTCTGTGATTCAAAATTCAGATTTAAAGCACTTTGGAGTTTTTGCCAGCACTATCATCTTGCGTAGGACATGATTACATGTGGCAAAAGCCTTGCTGTAACTATATGTAGGTCAATAAAAAGTTTTGTTTACTTTGCTTCGTGTCTAAATGTGAGAAAGTGATACCTGTACCAGTGAAAACACTGCTGTTAAGGGCATATATTCTGGCTCTGCAAGGGAACTCGCCTTCCCTGACTTGGCTGGCAGAGAGGGTCTGTCTAGAGAAGGCTCCTGCAGGAAGCTGATTCAGTACTACTTGATTTTCTGGCTAAGAGTACAAGAAATGCTTTAAAATCAACATTGCATATACTAAATAGTATGTGGCTGACTACCTAGCAGATCTAAGCTTGCAATATTTGAAACAGAAAATAATCAGTATTTCTAGAGGGATTATAGTCTTTGCCACTTCATAAATTATATCAGTCCGAGAAAACTGCCCACAAAGTAAAACTTGACAAAGTTTGTCAGCTGGAGGGATGTGGTGAAGAGAGCTTATCTTGGGATTTGAGTGCCAAGACGGACTAGATAGAAGCACATGTGATTTACTTTAACAGGATGAGATGCAAGCTCGAACACCTTGAAAGAGCATATCCACCAAAATGTAGCTCCTTTCTAGGAAATAGTGACTATAAATATTAATCTCCAAAAATCATGGAAATAAAACAGATGGGACTAAAAAAGTTGCGTGAATATCAGCTCACTTGGAAAAAAATAAGTGATAATTTTCTGGATTTGGCTACAAGGAAATACTGAGTACACCTACAGATTCTACATTAGGCCAGTATTTGGCACAACCGGGATTCCTCTCTGAATACTGTGTGCGTGTTTGGTGCCAGGATTTGAGGAAACATATTGAAAAAGCTGGGAAGAAGACCTTCAGGAATTAAAAATGCTGGACGACGTACTTTGTATCTGAGACTCCAGAAATGAGATCTACCTGGTTTTCTTTTTGATTAGTTAGGAGAAAAACTTGATCAGTATGTAAGGAGCCACAAATGAAACAGATATTTTATAAGGAAAAGCTTTCCAAGCTTTCAGACAGAGGTAGAACAAGATGTACTTGTATGGTCTTTACAAAACACAGTTCCAACCTAGTTGTAGCTGTGTGGGAATGTGGTATAAATACAGAAGGAGCTTTTGTTTCTTTTCAAAACTGTAGTGATACTGCATTCTATTCATGGTAGAAAAGGCAGCAATATCATGCTTCAAAAGAAAATAAGCCAACATTTCTTGAAATAATGCCTCTGAAAATGATACTTATGCCTAATATAATGCTGAATCTGCCTGTTCAAACCACATCCAAAGAAGAATAATTCAAAGGCATCCACTGACAGACTACAGGATTGGTGCCTTTGGAAAATAAAGCATCAACACTAATATGAAGCCACCTCCCCATTTAACTCCTTTTTTTTCTCTGTTTAATGCATGGATCTTCTTCACTCTAGTTAATTAATTCAACCAATCTGATAACTCAAGATATTTTGGCAAGTAAATGAGGTCTTTGTGTAGCAGGGATGCTTGAGTGATCTGTGTAAATAACGAGCATGATTTCATGCTTTCAAACTTTTCCAGACTTTTAGATATGTCTGCTAAGTGAGCAAAGAAGTTAAACAACAGGGAGTAGAGATGTCTCTTGGAAAACACACAAACCTGTCTAGTCTTGTACCAGTTGGCAGAGGATATCTAAAATTCTGCACCAGTAAACAGAGTTTTATATTTGAGCTGACTCTTGCCTCTGAATAAAAGGGGCTTTAACAGCTGAATAATTTCATTATGCACATCCAGGCCTGCGCCTGCTGTCATGGCTAAATATTTGTCTGTGCTCGCTGTAAGTCTAGAAGGGTGTAAACACTTCCCTATACTTAAGGAAAAGCTTCTGTCAGAATCTGGCATCTAAACATAAAATAAATACCAGATTAACACTCTGAAATTCTGGACTGTGCCATTTTTTTCCAGCCTGGGTAACTTCAGGGTTGCCCAAAGCCTGACACCATGCCCAGATGCACAGACTGAGAGTGTTTCAAACAAATCAGCAAGTTTTGCACAACTAAATTTCCACTAAAATGCCTTTGGATGTCCAGACAAGAATATCGATTGGATGAAGTGTAGATACTAGACTACAAAACACAATAGACAACACCCACTAAATCATCAATTATGTAATAACTTGGTATTAGGCCACTGTTATTCCTAGTATTTTATCACGGCAACATCTACAGACTGCTGCCTGGCAGAAAATGTTATGGGGCTGCTGGTGGCCAGCCAGCTGAACGTGAGCCAGCTGTGTGCCCAGGTAGCCAAGAAGGCCAATGGCATCTTGGCCTGTGTCAGGAATAGTGTGGCCAGCAGGGCATGGGAAGTGACTGTGCCCCATGCTCGGCGCTGGTGAGGCTGCAGCTTGAGCACTGTGCTCAGTTTTGGGCACTGCAGTATAGGAAAGACAGCAAAGCGCTGGAGTGGGTCCAGAGAAGGGCAACAAAGCTGGTGAGGGGTCTGAAGAACAAGTCTCTCCTATGAAGACAGACTGAGAGAGTTGGGGCTGTTCAGTCTGCAGAAGAGAAGGCTCCGAGGAGACCTTATTGTGCCCTTCCAGTATCTCAAGGGGGTTACAAGAAAGCTGGTGAGGGGCTTGTTAGGATGTCGGGTAGTGACAGGACTAGAGGGAATGGATTGAAGCTACAGGTGGATCAGTTCAGATTGGACGTTAGGAAGAAGTTCTTCCCCATGAGGGTGGTGAGACCCTGGCACAGGTTGCCCAGAGAGGGGGTGGAAGCCCCATCCCTGAAAGTTTTTAAGGCCAGGCTGGATGGGGCTCTGGGCAGCCTGATCTAGTGGGGGATGTCCCTGCTCATGGCGGGGGGTTGGAACTGGATGATCTTTAAGGTCCCTTCCAACCCTGACCATTCCATGATTCTTATGAGGTGCAACTGAAGGAACTGGGGTTGTTTAGTCTGGAGGAGGCTGAGAGACCTCATCCCTCTCTGCAGCTACCTGAAAGGAGGGTGTAGCGAGATGGGGATCCATCTCTTCTCCCAAGTTACTAATGACAGGTCAGGAGGAAATGGCCTCAAGTTGCACCAGAGTAAGGTTTAGATTAGATAATAGGAAAGATTTCTTTACGGGAAGAGTGGTGAGGCACTGGAACAGGCTGC
>NW_009696152.1:0-321 GCF_000703405.1 Apaloderma vittatum
CTGCGAAGGGAAAAGGTTCCCAGGGCGAAGGTGTTAAATGCCCTTCTCCCGTGCTGCTGTCACCTCCAGTCCCGGGTGTGAGAATCAGGCTCTATTATCCCCTCATTAGGAACTAACATACTGTACTAACCTTTTCACATGAAAGCTACGGTCTGTTCGCCAACAAAAGCTGACGCTTGGTTCCCAGGAGTGGAAAAAAACCCAACCCCACAAGCCCTTAGCGGGGGCTCTGGGGCCAGCCGTCCCCGCCAGCTCCACACAGACCCTCCGAGCCCCCCTGCTCCAGCCGGGCACAGGCACAGAACCACTGAATTGACCAAA
>NW_009696152.1:362-1706 GCF_000703405.1 Apaloderma vittatum
CAAGGCCTTGACTAAAGCCGATCCCTGAGCGCTGGGTCTGCCCGACTTAAATCCCTCCAGGGACCAGGACTCTGTCACTGCCTTGGGCAACTCTTTCCAGTGCCTGAGAACCCTTTCAGCACAGAAATTCTTCCTAATACCCAATCCAAACCTCCCTGTGGAGTGGAGCAGGGGAAGCCCCCTCAGGTGAGGGGTCCTTCTTCCAGACCCAGAGATGGCTGGGGTCCTCCTTCCCTGTCGCCCCTGGGGAGGGATGGATGGGGCTGTGGGTAGGGGTGCAAGGGGTTTGACCCCATCAGGACACACTGTTGTCCCCAAGACAGGGGTCCCCAGGCCAGCAGAGCTCTTCAGCCGCTGGACCTGCTGCAGCTCCCCCCAGGCTCCCCCCAGGCGGTCTGCAGGGCTCAGGCTGGCTCTTCCAAAGCTCGTCGGGATTTGCACCGTCTGAAAACTCCCGCTCTCCTTCAGGCTGCCCTGAAAGGTGGGAAGCGGGGCTGGGAAAGCATGACCAGGCTGTGGAAAAACCCATCTGCACAACATCTGTTCAGCATCTAGAGCGGCCGGATTTTAAGAGCACGGAGCACAGCGGGTGATGGCCTCCCTGGGAACCACGGCAGCAGCAGGAGTGGGACACGCATCACCACGGAGCATGTCTCCCTGCCCTAAGATGTTGGCAGACGTTGCCTGAGAAGATGAACAGTTGGGGTAACAGCCTCCTTGATCGGGCTTTTAATTAAATGAGACCTGTCTGGGATGGCAATTCCAGCTTCTGCCCATCACAGCTGCTTGATGCTGAGATAAAGAAGAGGCTAGAGAAGAGCTTTCCTGGTGTCTTCACTTTAAAAATATCTGCTCTGCCCAAAAGGTCTGGAGCGAAGGCCAGGGCCACAGCGGGTGCTGAATGACTGAAGAGTCCCCCACCCCCCGACACATCCCTGCCCTCCCTCCTGGCTGCAAGACACCTCACACATTTCAGATTCACTTGTTGCCTTGCACCCTCACCCAGCTCTAGGCTTCTAAGGAGGAAAGCAGGAGGAAGGAGGGATGCATGCTCATTTTTTTTTCTTTTTCCTCTCCCTCTATCGCTTCCACCCCTGCCTGTCTCCACCTGCTCTCAAGGCAGCTCCCTCCTTGACTCCACAGCCCCTAAGGACCAGGGGACGTTCTGAGTGCCCCAGCCTGGGGCAGGACGGGGCGACCCTCTGCTCTCCCAGCCCTGTCAGCAGGTCCCGTCACAGAGAGGCGGGTGCCTTTTGCATCGCACGCACACCGTTATTAGATCCTGGCCCCAGTCCACTAAAGCCGTTTCGCACAGGCTGCCGGGGGCAGGTTCCAGCGCGGGTT
>NW_009696152.1:1795-4773 GCF_000703405.1 Apaloderma vittatum
GCGGCTCCTCTCCGCAGCCGGGTGCAGCGGCCCGGGGTGGCCCGAAGCACACGTGGCCGCTCTCCTGGGCTGCTCTTTTCGGAAGGTCACTTCTCTTCTCAGTTGCTGCAGTCAGATTTGGGTCATCAGGTTTGATCTAAACATGTCAGGCGACTGGAATTCAGGGGGAAGCAGATGAATGCAGGCCGTCTCCTGGCGCGTTTCTGGGCTGGTTGCTTGGCTCACTCTCAGTGTCCGGCCCCTGGGCTGGGGAACCCGGTGGCAGGTTGAGTGCAGATGCCTCGGCCACGGCAGCACTCCTTGCACACATGTCCGTGCAATGGAGATGAGCATGTTCAGAAGTACCTCTGGGCCACGAATCGAGCCAAGGCCTTGGGCGTGAAGCTTTTTGAAAGGAGAGAAACTCAGTAGCCAGGGCAGACGAGGCAGGAGGAGGGTGAGCTGGTGCCGAAGTGAGGCACAGAGGTGAGCTGAGACCTCAGTTCCCCCGGCCATCGTCCCTGGGCTTCCCAGTGCCAGCTGAATCCCACAGGTCCTGAAGAAGTTGGTGGAATCCAGAGAGGGGTCAAACTCAGTGCAGCTGTGAGAAAGGAGCGGGCAGGAGGGTTTGTGCGGTGCCCTCAGCCCAGCTCGGCTCCCCAGAGCTTCTCCCCAGCTCCACGCACCCAGCACTCTCAGGTCCAGCGTGGGAGACGTGCAGTGTCCTCCAAGCAAGCCCACACGTCCCCGGGCCAGGCAGCAGCCCTGGACCTGCCAGGAGAGGAGCGGGAACACACACACGGAGAGATGGGTTTAGAGGATGGGTCCAGATTTTCTGCTTCTCCTGCCTGAGGTCCACCTGAACCCGATCATTTCAAAGAGGTTCGGAACCAACGAGGCCATGCTAAGGCAGTGAAAATTAACTTTGAACGCCACGGTTTAAGGTGAAACAAGTGATTCCCCCTCCCACTGCTCAGTTCAAACCGTGCGATGATGAGCACATTGCAGTCCGGGTCACGCAGACACCAAGCCGGAGACCTCTTCGGCTCCATCAGCATCCTCACCCAACACCCTCTGCAGGACCCCACAGCTGTGGTCACAGAATCACACAATCACAGAATTGTTGAGGCTGGAAAAGGCCTCTGAGCTCATCAAGTCCAGTCTATGACCCAACACCATCACACCGGCCAGACCACGGTTTCACGCCGGCCAGACCACGGTTGAAAAAGAGCTCTAAGATCATTAAGTCCAACTGTCAACCCAACACCACCATGACCACTAAATCATGTCCCGGAGTGCCACATCTACGTGTTTTAATTCCTCCAGCGTTGGCGACTCCACCACTGCCTGGGCAGCCTGTCCCAATGCATCACCACTCTTTCAGTAAAGATATTTTTCCTAATATCCAATCTAAACCTCCCCGGGTGCAATTTGAGGCCATTCTCTCTTGTCCTGTCATTAGTAACTTAAGAGAAGAGACCAACACCCACTTTGCTAAAACCTCCTGTCAGGTAGTTGTAGACAGTGATGAGGTCTCCCCTCACCTCCTCCAGGCTAAACAACCCCCGGTCCCTCAGCCACTCGTCATCACACTTGTTCTCCAGACCCCTCACCAGCTCTGTTGCCCTTCTCTGGACTCACTCCAGCACCTCAGTGTCTTGTACTGGGTACCCAAAGCTGAACATTGTGCTCGAGCTGTGGCCTCACCGGTGCCAAGCACAAGGGCACGATCACTCCCCTACTCCTGCTAGACATGGGATTCTTGAAACCCCACCTGCGACACCACAGGGCTCGGTGCCCTTTTCCTCACCGTCCCTTGCTTGGCTCGTCCTTTGCCTCTGCGCACTGCCAGCCTGCCAGGAGGTGCTGTGGACGGGCA
Source organism: Apaloderma vittatum (assembly GCF_000703405.1). Lineage (NCBI taxonomy): Eukaryota > Metazoa > Chordata > Aves > Trogoniformes > Trogonidae > Apaloderma > Apaloderma vittatum. The sequence continues at coordinate 3,654 of NW_009696152.1, forward strand.
GAGCTCTGGGATGCACAGGGCCAGGGCTGGAGGGTAAAACCCTCCGCGCTCTGCCTGAGCAGACGCCCTGGGAGGGAGAGCTGCAGGGAGCAGCTGGTGGGAGCTTGTCCTGCTCAGCCCCATTTCATGGGTACCTGCAAGGTTGAGGCTCCTCAAAGCAAGAGCTGAGGCCCTTGCACAGGCTCTCGTGTGCAAAAGTGATACATAAAAATGACAAATGGGCCTTTGGCAGGTACCTGAGTAGAGTTTTTTGAGGCAAGCAGTTTGCCATTTGGTCTTAAAGGCTCAACCTCAAAGTCCAAGCAAGGCAGAGGCCAAACCTCCGCGTCCCAGGCTTTCACCAGGGAAAGTGAGGGTGCCCATCTGCCAGGCCACCGGCCTCTGCTCTCAGTGCTCTGCACGAACCGTTGGGGATGCAGAAAGTTACAGGGACCCCTGAAGCAGAGCATCCTCGGCAGCACAGGAGACACCCGCTCGGCTCGTGGTGACTCTGACTGCCTCAGGATTCCTGCTCCTCCAGCTCTATTTTTAGGCAAAAGAGAGGCTAAAGAGTGATTATCTCCCGATGACAAAAGGGGACGACGTGCTGTGCTGAATTCCAGCATTTGAGCAGAGACGGCAGTGGAGGCACAAAAAGCCCACCCCGACACACAGCCACCCCTCGGTGAGCCCCCAGGTGGTCCCAGCACAGCCGAATCTGCTCCTGCACCCAAAATCCCGGGGCTGAGCTAAGGGGAGCACAGTGTGTCACGGCAGCACAGCACAGGGCACTGGTCATGCTGGGCTCCCACCCCATGGTGCACCGGGATGGCGTGATGTGGGTATGCTCCTGCTTGGGGACAGCAGTCCCAGGGGCTGGGGACATCGAGGTTTGCCATTTCCCTGCTGCCACTTGCAGACAAGCCACCGAGTCCTGTCCCCAGGCTCACCACGCACAGAGCAGAGATGGAGACTTTGCCTGCGGTTGTGTCACCACTGTGCGACGGCACCTGATGTGGGGGGACAGGGATGACCCCGAGCACAGTCGTGGGCAGGGCCATGTGAGAACATCCATGCAAGAACATCTCCCCCTGCATCCCTTCTCCTTCATCGGACATCCCCAGAGCCTCCTCTCCTCCAT
>NW_009696153.1:0-14071 GCF_000703405.1 Apaloderma vittatum
TCTACTTGGAAGATGCTCTGTTAGAAATTAGCACCACGGAGTCCAAGTCTTGCCTAAGTCAAGTCTAAGTCTTGACTGAAAGCATTGAGAGTTGGGTGCAAACTACCTTTGATCATGATCCTACCTGAAACCACCAAGCTGTTTACCTCAACTAGTATCTGTCAGATGACTGCCATTTTTGGCCCGTACCAACCCAGTTTGTATCTGAGCTTCATAAATGGCAGATTACTCTTTCTTCCATGTCATTAATAACCATTTTCCTGAATATTTCCATACCCAGTATCATAATACCATCATTATGTTAGTTGGAAGTGTAACTAATCCAATGATCACATGATGGCCTTCATGCTTCCACCAGTGGGTATCTCTTGTTATAGCTGATTTCTGGTTAAAATTATTCTGGGGTAATTAAAATATACCTTCCTAAGGTCAATCTAGCCACAATGGTCTTGACAGTGCTCAAGGTGAAAGTGTGTATGGAGGGTTGTATCAATGAGTCTAATCAGAAGATTAGAGCAAAACAGACCAGTTAATAAAACTAGAGCAAAATAGAAAACATCTGCAAAATTAGAGCAAAACAGACCAGTTAATAAAAAGAGATCGCCTGATCTTGTATCTCTTAGCAATTACATTGTGCTTTTGATTAGAATCACAGAATCATAGAATAGTTTCAGCTGGAAGAGACCTTGAAGATCAAGTCCAGCCTTCGTCCCAACCCTATCAACCTACTAAACTACGTCCCCCAACGCAACATCCACCCGTCTCTTAAACACCTCCAGGGACAGTGACTCAAACCTCTCCCTGGGCAGCCTGTTCCAATGGCTGACAACCCTCTCGGTAAAGAAATTCTTCCTAATATCCAACCTGAACCTTAGTAAATCTTAAAATAAATAAATAAAATAAAATAATTTAATGGGTAAACTTGCTATTCAAAAACTGTGTTTCTAACACAACTTTATTTCTCAACCTGTGTCTTTGTAGTGCATCAGCCAACATCATTCACAGGGTCCAAGAGCTTCAGGGTGAATTCATGTCATTAGCTTTGCTTGCTCAGGGTTATGTCTACCGGGTTATTTTAGAAGATGACCTGAGCTGGGAAACCTTTATTTCCAACCCTAAGCAAAAGGGATGACCGTTGCTCCGAACGTCCTTGGTAAGCAGCAGCTTCAGGTTGGAAAAGCACAACCTCCTGGGCTGCTGATACTGGAAATCCTGGCTGGACTGGGGTCAAACCTTGGGTTTTCAGGGTGGGTTGGAGGGTGCAGACTGGCTGCTGTCTCTTTCGATCTTTCTCCAGCAAGGTTTTGTGGTGGACAAGCCAGCGAGAAATAATGGTTTGTGACACATGTGCTGACAGGGACTGAAGTGCATTAGCACTCTGTCAATCCCATCTTCCAAGAGCTGCCTTTTTTGAGACCTATTTGACGTTCCTGCCTATCAAAGGCATCCTCAGGTTTTTGTTGGCGTGGGAAGGGCAGCAGGCGGTCGAGGGAGAGGCAAATATCTGTGTAGCCTACGCCAGTCCGAGGGGATCAGCCATTCTAAGGGAGCAGAAGGGACGTTAAACCCTCGAGGTGGCCCTGGGAGCCTGGAATGGGTGCGAGGAGAGGTTGACTTTGTAAATTTTTCTGTCTCCTTTTTCTTTCTGGTTGTTAGTCTGGTACGTGGGACTCAAGCCAAAGTGGAAGAGAAAACCTACTCCAGCTCTCGCATGCTGGAAATGGCCTGGCAGAAAAAAAAAAAAAGAAAAAAGAAAAGAAAAAAGGAAAAAGAGAGAAAGAATAAATAACTGCCACTGTCTTCTTGGCCTTGAAGGCTGACACTAACAGGTCCTGTCTGTGTAATTGCAATTCCCTGTACAGCTCCTGGATTCATCCTGTCTCCGTAGATGGGCTATTTGTGGAGCTAGTTGGGCTTGCATCATAGAATCACGGAATCATAGAATCTCAGAATCATAGAATCATGGAATCATAGAATCATGGAATCATAGAATCATAGAAGAACCATAGAATCATAGAATGTGTTGGACTGGAAGGGCCCTTTAAAGATCCTTTTTGCTTTTGCTCCTGAATTAATGTAAGGTTTTAGGGTGACAGGAGAAACTATTTGCACAATCTGCTTCAATCTTCCTCATTTTGGGGGGAAGTTATAGGATTTTATTTCAAAATCCTGCGGTCACCATGCATGAAGCCATATGTGGCTTGGCCAGAAGTCAAGGGAGGCTGTAGGAGCTGCACCATGGTGGTGCTGGGGCTGTCTCCAGGGTGCCGAGCTGACATCGCTGAGGTGCAGAGGAACATCCTTATCTTGCAGGATTAACCCTTCGAAGGGACCTTTGCTGCCGTAACATTTGCAGCGTTCGTTCTCACCCTGCGTTTTTCAGCTGTTTTTTTCGGTGGCCCTTTGAGTAATCGCTAGACCAGTAAAGCCACTAAAACTTCCTCGTAAGTTTTTTTATTTATTTTTTATTATTATTTTTGCAGTCTTTTTTTTTTTTCCTCCAAATTCAGAAGTAAACCACATGGATCTGCCCCAGCCTCAGTCACAAGCCTTGACTGATTATTTTAATTACCGAAGCAGCCCGGACAGGGTCCTTCAGCAGTAGCATTGCACTCCTAAATCCTCATTTGGCCTCCCATGACTGAGCCCACGTGTCTGGTGTCAGAAACGGCCCCTCTTATCTCTCTGTCCAGAGGAGAAGCCATTTAGCTTGGCCACCCTCCTGCCTGTTTATACCTTAAGCTGCACGTTGCTCATTTGAAACCTCGTTGACGAGAGTGCGTCCCTGGGACGCGGAAGCAGGGCTGACCTTCTTGTTAAGCCAAGGGTGCCTCTGAAAAGTGAGAAATCTCAGGTCCACCATCCCTAGAAGCAACGCTTCACCCCACTTTCCTTCTTCCCCTCCACTTGCCTTTTTCTCCTAAGTGCTTCTTCAGTTTTAAAGCGGGGCTTTGACTTCGCTGAGGTTGTTTTGGTGACGGATGGTGGCCAAACATCACCGAAACAACCCCGGGCCAGGAGGCTCTTAGCATCCACTTGTGAGAACCTACCAAGGCTGAGTCTGATGGACTTCATGTAAAAGAGATGCGGATGGCTCCATCACCAGCAGCCCTCCAGGAAATTCTTTCGTAACTCATTAGGAGAGTTTAATTACTTGGGTTTTCTTCCAAAATGCAGTGGTGGTGGCAGTTGAGGTCTTGGTTGGGCTTGTTTTGGAGTCTCTCTGCACCCATAGCTGAAGGTTGTGTCTCGTTGTTACGACAGTGCAGATATTTTTTTCCTTTCCCTCTGCTTGGTTTGCTTCATCAATCCCAAATCCAGTCTGTAACACAACTTACTTTATCGGCAGCTTCAAGAGAAGAAACTTCCCTGTGTTCTTGCCAGGCTCATTGAAAGTCACATTTTTTTATTATTTTTTTTTCCCCTTGTATTTGAAGCCTGGGCCCATTTCATTTAGGAAGAATAACTCTAATTTCCAGTTTTTGAAATGTTTTCCTAATCAGAAGTGCTGTACGAGAAGAGCCATCACATTTTAAATAATTGATGGCTACTTTATTGAGTTGTCAGCACTAATTCATCCTCCTTTTGAAGTGCTCGGATGTTCAAAGGAGTAATCCTTTTACAACGTGCTCATTTTTTTTGAAGGAAAGTTCATTTTTATAATTACTTTTTTCCCCCCACCACCGCCGAATGTAATTGTAGCTGTGCGAGGGGGAGGGATGAAATACCTTCCAGCTCACGCGAGCTCTAAAATGCCTTTATTACTACTTTTGCTGCTAATTTCTCTGCCTCCCTCCTTCTGCAGATGTTTAATTATACCTGTTTTAAAAGCGCATTTTTGAAATATGACACCTGGTGCTCAGAGAGAACAAAAGAGAGATTAATCCATTGTTAAAAGGAAAAGTAAAGAAGCTCGATTATTTTTTTGTTGTTGTTTTTGTCAGGGGCTGCCCTTCCCTGACAAGGAGCATTTGGTGGGAGGATTGCAGGGAAGTATCTGTGATTTGGATGAAAGGGACTTGTCAAATTGCAAAAATGAAAAACAGACACAGAGATGCTGCGATCTGAGTATTCCTTCCTGCGTGGTGGGTTTCCCCTCCGCCGGCAGAAGGGTTCATGCTAGAGTGTATAAACTTTGCTCGCAGTTTAAAGGTTAATAGCACTCTAATTTACATCTGAAAGAAGGGAGAGAAGGCAGCAAGTTAAAAGTTGCCCCTCATGCCACCAATCTGTAAATAGACCCTTTCCATTTCAATAAAATAAAATACAATGCAATAAAATAATAGTTTCGCTCATGCACGCAAAGCTGTCAGGTTGTGGTTTGGGTTTTTTTTGCAAATGAACTGCTTTTGTGCTGTAATTTTTATTCCCCATAGAGAAGGTAAAAGCTTCTGCCTTGCTGTGGGGTGGTACCAGGTGCTGCAGCCTCGGTTCTGGGCATCGTGGGGAATTCAAACGTTGGGATGGACTCTTTAATTAAAATATTCAGGGACCTCACGTCAATGCGGAGTGAAAATAGAGTAAAATGAGACAACTGTATAGGAGTGCTCTGCCCCGGGCTGTGTTCTATTTTAATTAATTAGGTGCCGATTGTAGCTGCTGGAAAAGGTGAAGACAAGAAAGAACTGAAAAGCTTTGAATTTGTGGTGTCCTGGATTCCAGTCTCAGCTGACCTTGCAGTCAGTGGAGTTACACCAGGGTTCTTCCAGCATGAGTGAGATGAAATTTAGCCTGTTAGCTCTAAATAATGCCTGTAGTCAGTCGTTTGAAATATTAAAGAAAAAGATATGGTCATTCAGCTGCATCCAACTCCTGTTTGCATGAATAGCATCAGCCTCAATAGCCTCTTGAGTTGCATTCAATTAAAAGAAAAACAAGCTTGAAAATGAAGCAAACCAAACATTCAAACCTCCAAGGGAACTCCAAGGCACTTCTAGCAGAAGGCACCAAGATTTCTCTGCTTAAATATATTTTTTTCTCATTTAAGGGCGGCATCAGATGTTGTATTGAGGGCAGGTTGGTGACAGGTCGAAAACCCCTCTTTGGGATTAACATGGCATTTCATATTTAATTCCTACTCTCTTGTTTTCCATGGCACTTTATCAGCCACAAAATGAAAAATATTATTAATCACCGTTCTTCTAGTTGGACACTTGGAAATAGTGAAGATGAGCCATCTGCCTAGAAGCATTAACTGCAAAAACGTACACAAGCTGGTTCGTTTGAACTGTCACCCAGGTGCTGGTCAAACCGTTGATCAGAAAATAAAACTGTGTGTGTTTTGGGTCTTCCTAGAGTTACTTGAAGAACTGGTTCCCATCCTTTAAGTAGAAACACTTTGGCTTAGCTGTTTGTGTTGCTGCTGACGTGAGAGCACAGTCTGCAAACCATGGGAGCACGATGTTGGGTCCCTGTGGGTGGGCTAGGAAGGTGGTGCTGGGGTGTGAATGGCTGCACTCGCAGGCTTCTAAGGGCGTGTAGGCTTGGAAGAAATGTTTGGAGAAATCCATTCCTGGGTTGGCACAAGTGATCTCATTGTAGAGACGTTCTCCAAACAAAGTTGCATCTGAAAGGGGCTCTTCTGCCCTTGCTTGTCGTGTAAACCCCTTTTTCTTCTCCCCAGTTTAAAAGCGGCAGCCAGCATCCACCATTTATGTTGTGCCTTGGGCTCCTGCTGGGTTAAAAGCAATGTTTCGACGTTCAGATTCCTTCCTTTTACTATCGCTTGGTATTTGGGGATTTTGATTTGATGTCTAGTTCTTCCTGATGAATTTGTGTACAAGGTGTGCTCGTTTTCTGGTTTGTAAAGCCCGTCACAGCCCGCAGGGGTGTGCATAGGGGCAGCCAGGATGTTATCCAGGTTTAATCTCCAGTGCTCAGCCTGACCTCTGGGAAGAGTGGCAAAGTGAATAGGAGTAGGAGTAGGAATAGGAATAGGAATAGGAATAGGAATAGGAATAGGAATAGGAATAGGAATAGGAATAGGAGTAGGGGTAGGAGTAGGAATAAGAGTAGGAATAGGAATAGGAATAAGAGTAGGAATAGGAGGAGGAGTAGGAATAGGAATAGGAGTAGGAATAGGAATAGGAATAGGAGGAGGAATTGGAATAGGAGTAGGAGTAGGAGTAGGCATGAGAATAATAAGAGTAATTCTTATATTGCTAGGGCCTGGAGAATAGCCACATGCTTTCAAAAGGCAGGTGAGTTTTCTTGCTGTTGCAGATAGAAGAGTTTCTGCCACAGCAAAGGTGTGGGTGGGCACCTCAAAGAGTTAACGAAAGAGCTGTCAAAGAGTGACCAACAACCCACAGCTTCCTAATTACCGTTGCCTCTTCAAAACGGTGGAGCACGCTGCGTTTAAGAAATGTCCCTGCTCAGAGCAATATCAAATGCTTCTGGCCGTGATGAGATGCTTTTTAGCCCTTCCTGTGAACCATCTGCCAGTAACCACTGGAAGGGACAAGGAATGGTACTTAGAGCAGTTGCCACAGCACAAAGCAGAGGCTGTAGACTGAACTATTGGAAAAAAGAGCAAAAGAGAGGAGAAGTTAAGATTAAGCAGCTGATGCTCTGGAAATAAGAACCTACTGTTGAATCAAGGAGGAATATCCATGACAAATGGATTCAGGCAAGAAGGATCTACCCACTGTTGAGCGTAAACCAACAAATAGCTGGAGGGTGTCAGGGCTTACTTAGTCTTTTAGGTTCTTAAAAATAATTTGGCAGCACTTGCACGGTTTGTCAAGCCAACGAAAATCTTGTTTAATTGAAATGAATTGCCCATGTGTATATAAATGCATATTGAAGTTTCTGTATCGCGGCCTCAATAATACGAGCTGAGCATCTCTTAATTGCATTTGGCGTTGCATTTCACAGCTGGTCTGTGAGCAGCCAGAAAAGCTGCTTTCCATTAAGTGAGGTTTGAAGGAACAAGTCTTCCTGCTAATTTTTACATTAATAATTCGCCAGGACCGTAGCACTGGAGATACAAAGAGCTGCTAGAAGTCTTGAAAAGGAGAGAAAGAGTTTTCAAATGAAAATGTTTATTAAACAGTGAGCTAAAGAGAAGAGTTTAAGCAGGGAGTTGATATGCTCAGGCAGGTACATTTGGGTGTCTGGAAAGATGTGAGCTTCACAGATAAACTCCTATTTTTTATATAATGGCAGTAAGAGTGCTTGGACACTAAAGAGCCAGCCTCAAAGAGAAGGCAACATGTAACAGCACCATCCCTTTTGTTTTGCTGAATATTGATCTTAACCTAATACATTTCTATACCCTTTAAAAATAAAAAGGGAAAGAAAGAAAGAAAGAAATTGCCCCAATGAAGCTAAGAAAGCAAAATCTCTTGCCAACCTGCAGATACGTTGGTTCTCAAACTCCTTTATACACAAATGGGAAAGGAAAAGTTTGGGGCAGGGCTCCAATGATGCTGGATCTGTGGCAGCACAAAACTGTCAAAAAATGGTCTAAAAAGCATATATCTATATATTTTATTTATTTATTTACTTATGGCAGCCTGAGCTTGAGCCCCACAGCACTGAGCAGGTGGAGGAAGGAAAAGGGGACACGTGTGCTGACAGTGTTGGCAGGTTGTCATCAGAGTAGACATGAGAGTTTGAAGCCCCTTGAGATCTTCTTCTCCAAATATTTGCTGTGGGCTGGTCTGAGCCACCCTCACTTCTGTGCAACGTGCCTTTCCCCTTGACTATTCCCCCCCCAAAGCCTGTTTCGCTATTTTTGCGTGGGTATCAGCTTGTTGTTTTTTTCTTTGGAAGTGCATTTCCACCTTGTATCGTTTGGCACTGACGCACATTTAGGTAATGAGGGAGGTTGTTTCCCTTCTGATGAGGAAAATTATTTTAAATGTTTTTCTTCTAATAGGTTGGCAAGTGTTGAAATCGATGTAATGAAATAATGACAGGGGAGCATCTCCCCGTGAGTTTGCTGAGGTGGAGAAAATCTTTCTTCTTGACAGGCTTTGGGGTTTTTCTTCTAGGTCTGTTGCCTTACACTTTCTTCTTTGCTTTGCTCTTAATGATCAAACAGCTTTTGAAGGCATAGGGCCTCAAGGAAATAGTCTTTAAGTCCAGTCTATCTCCACTGGCAGGGACTATCCACACCAACCCGAGCTACCGGTCCACATCATTGTCTGTCCCTTTCCTCTTTTCCTTCCCTAAACCCCTAGAGACTAGTTATATCTTGTGGCCAAGGCATAATTTATTTACAGAATATTCCATACTTGCCGCATCGTTTGTTGCAGGTCTGGTGGTAGCACAGGTCTTCAAGAGAGATTTGAACGAAGGTGGGGATGACCTGGCTGGCCAGTGGTGGGTTTTCCATGCGTAAAAAAATGATAAATGTCCTAGAATAATTCTACTGGAGATAGATAAACGACATGTTCAAGATTAGCGTTGATGCCAGAGGAGGACACAACACAACGTGCTGTGTGAGTGATATGTGCTCTGCTCTACTCTGGTGAGACTCCACCTGCTGTTCTGTGTCCAGCTCTGAGGTCCCTCAGCACAAGAAGGTCATAGTCCTGCTCAAGTGTGGGCAGAGGTGTACCGTGAAGATGTTCAGGGGGCTGGAGCATCTCCTCTGTGAGGACAAGCTGAGAAAGTTGGGATTGTTCAGTCTGGAGAAGAGAAGGCTCTGAGGAGACCTTATTGTTGTCTTAAAGAGATGCTTAAAGGGGCTACAGGAAAGAAGAAGATTCTTCATCAGGAAGTGTAGTGATAGTACCAAGGGTAATGGTTTCAAACTTAAAGAGGGTAGAATAAGATTAGATATAAGGAAAATATTCTTCAGCATGAGGGTGGTGACACACGGCACAGGTTGCCCAGAGAAGCTGTGGATGTCCCCTCCCAAGGCCAGGCTGGACGGGGCTTTGAGCAACCTGGTCTGATGGGAGAAAGATGTCGCTGCCCATGGCAGGAGGTTGGAACGAGATGATCTTGCAGTTCCCTTCCAACCCAAACCGTCCTGTGGTAAGATTCTATGAAAAGCAGGCCGCAGTGTGGTGGCTGGGAGGGAGGAGAGCGTGTCTGGCCAAGGAAGCTCTTCGGTTCCCACCCCTACCATTGATTTATTTTGTGCCTTTGACCTTTTTAAGAGGCTGCTGTAACTCAGCTCCAGCTCCAAGTTGCGAGATAACCTTTTCTCTTTTTCACGCTGGACTTGGGTGGAATTGAAGAAAATTTGGGAAACAGCCAGTTGGAAAGTTCATGGCAAGGAGCAGAGCTTCTTCTCCAGAGCAGCTTTGCAGCCGAGTTTCTCATAAGAGCTTGGATCAAAATCAACTTGGGTTGATTTTGAGTTGATTTATGAGTTGGGGTTTTTTTGGTTTGGTTTAGGTTTTTTTTTAGTTTGAGGGGTTTTTTACATCTGCTTCAAGGTGCTGACTTTGGGTTGTGTGTGTTGCTAGCAAAAAGAAGCAGATTTTATTTTGGTTGATATTCTGACTGGTTTCATAGGTCAGTGCAGACAACACAAAAAAAAGAACTTCTGGCAGAAGTTTATGGGTCTGTCCCTAAATCTTTATTTTTGGAGGTTGACCTCCACAGGCGATGGGGAGGAACAGAGGAAAATTTCCAGAGGCATGTCAGACAATGGTAGGTCCACAGCTGCTTGCTGGACCCATGTCCTTGCGATAATTAAACTTAAATCTCATTTATTACAAGAGTTAGCTCATGGCCCCAAATTACTTTTTCACTGAATTCCACAATAAAGCAGGAGCGGTCCATTGTTGCGCATCTTTATCATGGAAAAAATAGCAGTCAATTCACAATTTAAAGTATTTTTCACGTTTGTGATGTGTTCTTTTCAATCAGACAACTGCCCATATCTGCTCTCTCTTAGCTTTCCCATCAGTTTATGATCACATGAAGCCTCCAACATCCTTTCTGGTTTATTTTTGTGTATCACGCTCTCAGGAAAAGAAAATGAAAATAGAAAAAACTTGAATGCTGTAATTGCTTTTTCAATCAATTTTAAAGAGCCGCCGTAGGAACAAAATGCAGGAGCATTTAAAAATATGTTTACGTTTCCAACTCATTGCAGGAAAATGCTCAAATCTCTTTTCTGCTGGCTTCTACCGTAGATATCCTTGGGGCAACAAATTATTAACCGGATGGTGGGAATATTTAGGTAAGGCTAGTGGAAATGTGGTCAATAAAAGCCTGCTTCCCGCTGACCCTTTGGGGACCTTTTGTGTATTTTGCTGTAAATGGTTTAGCACTATTTTTTTCTCGGGGGACTTTTATAAATTGGTTCTGGGCAAGATACACGGGGTCGCAACACGGGGTGAAACCCTCACTTTCTTTGCTTGGAGTTTACTCTGCAATCGCTCACTGAATTCTCCGGAGCTCCAGAGGTCAAACATCAGGATTTGTCCCATTTCCAGAGTTCAGAAGCAGATTCGGGAAGTGCAAAGGGACCCGTGTGTCAGCGGTGGCCAAGGGGCTTGCAGATCCTGGAGAAGCTTTAAAGGTGTTGGTTTTCAGGTTCAGAGAGAGATGAGAATGAACCAAATGTTTGTAGAGGCGCCTGATTGCAACTCAGTTCATGCTGGTGCCATATGAGACTTCCCTAATGGTAAGGAAATTCCAGGGATGGCTCAAAAGTCTTTGTATTGAAGATTTACCCCTACAAAAAAAGGGAAAAGAAAAAAAAGGCAAATCCAAATCTGCTAGTGCCATAAGTGACGTCTACTTTGGGGGGTTTATTAAATTATATTTTTTCAAACCCATCAGCAGTGTGCTGAGGGAACTCTGGGCTGGGTGCTGGTCCCCTGCTAGAGAAGATACGATCCTTCAGCTCAGAATTGATGCCTTTTTTGAGACAGCCTAAGGCCCAAATGACTGAAGATCTGTAGTTTAGGACTAAGGTACGTTGGCCAACAAAGGTGAAGGAGTCTGCGTGCCCAGCAAAGGTTTGCCCAAAACACATCTGTAAGTAATGTTTTCATGGATGTTTGCATCCACATTCATTTAATGCAGGGATAATGAGATTTTTGTGTCTTCTGTACATCCTTCACATTCGAGTCAAACATGTCAGCAAAAGAAGATTGAACACATTGTAGTTAATGAGGCTACATTTTGGGTAACCACAGAATTACAGAGGTGGGGTTTCGTTCATGTGTCATTCCGAGCGATTATTGTTTAATGCGTTTATTAACATGGGGATGAAATTTAGAAAACATTTAATTAATGGAACTGTCGGTGTTGGGTTTGTGTGAGATGATGTAGAGTTTTGCTTTCAGTTCTTCTGGTTTCATTAGAAACAAAGTATTTTAAAAGAGCATCTGATGTGGGTTCCGTTTGTTTTGCCTAAGAGTGTCTGTTGCTTTGCTGCATAGTTCAAAAAAACCATAGAATCATTTAGGATGGAAAAGACCTTTAAGATCATTGAGTTCAACCATTAACCCAGTACTGCCAGGTCCACCGCTGAACCATGTCCCCGAGCACCACATCTGCATGACAGAAAGAGCCATCAGGAGTTTTCACTGGAGGTAGGATAACCACTTGTCTCCCAGGGGGGCCCAGTATCACCCAAGGAGTCTTCAGACTACACTCGGGAGGACTTAGAGTCATAGAGTCATAGAATCACAGAATCATAGAAGCATAGAATCATCGAATCATAGAACAATTTTGGCTGGGAGAGACCTTCAAATAGAGTCCAACCTTTTCCTAGCCCAATGACCACTACTAACCCACGTCCTTCAAGGCAACATTGACTCGTCTCTTAAACCCCTCCAGGGATGGCGACTCAACCCCTCCCTGGGCAGGCTGTGCCAGTGTCTGACAACCCTCCCAGTAAAGAAATTCTCCCTAATGTCCAACCTGAACCTTCCCTGGCACAATTCCCCTCGTCCTATCGCTCTCTACTAGGGAGAATAGACCAACCCCCACCTCTCTGCAGCCTCCCTTCAGGTAGTTGTAGAGAGCGATGAGGTCTCCCCTCAATCCCCTCTTCTCCAGGCTAAACAGCCCTGGCTCCCTCAGCCCTTCCTCACAGGACACATGTTGCAAATCCTTTCCCAGCTTGGCAGCCCAACTCTGTGCCCTCTCCAGCACCTCAGTGTCCCTCTTGGAGTGAGGGGCCCAAAGCTGGACACACGACTCGAGGTGTGGCCTCACCAAAGCTGAGTAGAGGGGCATGATCACCTCCCTGCCCCTGCTGGCAACACTTTGGGGGACACAAAAATAGGACAAGTCCTGTAGAGTCTGATCTAACTGGACTTGCTATGAGCAAGAGGCTGGACAGGAGGACCTCCCTCCCACCCTAAAAAAAGTCTGTGATTTAATGTGTGATGCAAACGACAAGAAAAGCTAGTACAAGCATAAGCTGGCAACATTTCTCACAGGCTTTAATGTACATCAAAGCAGAACTTCAAAAAGATCCAGGAGTACTAAGTAGTTCAGTGACTGTTTCTTTTCCAGTGTTGGGTTGATTTATTCCAAGTCAAATGACACGTCTGTGACCGATACGTGTATGTCACGTCACTTAGATCAAGCACTGGAAAAGCTTAAGTCTCCTCATTAGTCTACTTTTAGATATTAATTTGAAAAAATCTGGCTTCTTGGAGCAGATCAGGCACCACTGAGAAGCTGGTCAGTGCAGGGCTGTGTCCTGGTGATGAGATCACCCACCTGGCCCCGTGTCCCCGATTGACATGGGGTAATGAGGAAAAAAAAAAAAAAGGCAAGCTGTATTTCTATCATATTGATGCTTACGAGCTTTTTCTCCTTTCTTTTTTCATCATTTAGAAACTCTATTTCATGTGAGGCGTTTCCCTCAGCAGTGATGTCCACCCAGTATATCTCAAAGCAGCAGAGCTTCCTCATGGTCATTTTCACATTTTCTATTGTACTGATACCAATCAGGGGGAGGGAAAAAAGTTCTTTAAAACTTCTTATATTGCTCACTGTGAATTTTAAAATTCAGTATCACTAATGACAGCGTAGATTGGGCCGGTATCTTCTGAAAGCTCTACTAAACATATGGCAGGAAATTAAAATTGCATGGCTGAACGAGCTATTGTCCCCAGCCATCCACCCTGTCCCTTCAATGGCTGTTGTCGGAAACATGAGGATTAGTTGCTGAAAACCTCTAGTTTAAAGTTTATTTTCATAATGATCTCAAGTTTACCTTGATAGATGATGCAGAGTGCCACGAAGGTCTGGGAGCAGATTCACAGGTGGGTGAAATATCCTTAGATTGTGCCCTTGAGTGGAGTGGAGAAGGCGGCTTGGCCATCAGGTTTTGAAGAAGGTTTTGAGAAGATTTGAGGAGATCTGCGCTCATACGTGCTGTTGGTGGGAGCAGGACTCTTGGCTCCTCCAAAGAGCAGAGCTGTCTTAAGTCCCATGTTGAAGGTTATCAGCTTTGTGTCCTCCTGCTCACTCCCCTTCGACCCCTGAACTGTTGAGAGATGGATTTCTTGATCTGGCCCCATGGCTTGGACAGCAGGCGTGTTCGTGTGGCAGACGTGGTGCTGAAAAGATGCTGTCTGTGCTTTGACTTTTTTCTACAAGCAGAACTTTTGGAAACATAAGCTCTACCCTAGGGAGCTACCATAAAACCTATTATAAGAGCTACTTACCCAGTCTTCCCTTCCGTCTTAGGAATGGTTGGAAAGAAATGCTGTTGGAGCCTGCCGTAAAAAAAAAAAAAAAAAAGACTGCAGGAGATCTTCCTATTCATTAGGCTTCATCACGGTCTCTGGTAGTTCAGCTCGATCCCTAAATGCTGCGTGCGATACCCTTTCCAAATCACATTAAGCCTGACAGCTCTGGATTGCCCTGATGGATGTGGGAACGCGCAGCCCCGTTGTGAATGCGGCCGAAACCTCGGCCTCCCTGCTGCCTCCCGGCCCCTCATCTAATCACGTGCTGCCGCGTGGGTGAATTCTAAGCTCTCATTACGGGTCGAATAAAAACCGTTTGCTTGTTTCAGTTTTGAGTGGCCAGTAATTAATTTAGAGTCCAGTGAGGTGTGAAAACAGGTCTGGTATTTTCCGTCTAGGCTGGATTTAGAAGCACAGCGCCGATGGACCTCTTGGGTCATGAA
>NW_009696153.1:14358-28148 GCF_000703405.1 Apaloderma vittatum
CCTGTGTGGCTGCCCTGGGTGACCCTGCGCTGGCAGGAGGTTGGACTGGATGATCTCTAGAGGTCCCTTCCAACTCCCAGCATTCCGTGATTCTATGATTCTGTGATTAAACCTGCCTTCAGAGCAGTCAGGCTCTCATTCCCCTGTTGAAGGGTACATACGGTTATATTCCTGTTATACAGTTATATTCGGTGCTTTGCTCCTGCTCTCATTCCAAGTGATAATACTACTCAGGGCTGTTCATCAGTGCCCGCCCCTGCAAGTTGCTGAGTTTGGTCCACCCAAACTTCATATCTCTCCGTGGGGCTGCAGTGTTGTTGGTAACGTGGAGTCATCTGCTCAGACCTACTCAGCCTTTCCACAGCTCAGTAGCAAGTAAATTAAACACAAGATTTGTACAGTGTCTTGAGAATCATCTTCAGTTGCAAATGAGACATTTCCAGTGGTGATACTTTGGCTGTCCCTTGTTCAGTTTTTGATCCAAAACCTTGCATCTTTCTCTGGGAGATAATTTTATTAGGTTTTTTTTCTTATGGAGTGAACCAAGGAAACCTTTTCAGAAGCCTGTAGTTATCTCGCAGAAAGTTGAGCTGTTTTTCAAAGGATTCAGGTTTATAATTGCCAACTCCTTAGTCACAAAGTCTGGTCTTAGCAATGATGGCTTGGAAGGACTTCCAGATTCAGTAGTAAGGAATGCTTGATTTTTGTCAACTGCTAAGGATCCACCTTGAGCACTTGACCTCAGCCCTCTTCACGGCCTGGAGACAAATAAGAGAGAGTGAGAAGGGACATTTAGGTTAGACGTGACACCTTCTCATCATGGACTGTGTGAGCAGGACCGCAGAAGTCTTCGCTGTGTCACTTGTGCTGCTTGACTCAATCCGTGGTTGTCCATCAAGATTCTGAATTAGCACAGGGTATAGATATTCTCAGGCTGTCCAAAAAGCATGTTACTGTGGGGTCCACCATCAAGAGTCTGCACATCACCATCGCTGCAGGAAGCCTATCGTGAGAACGTCTTTGCAACCCTTGATGGCCACACTGGTGGGTTTGAGGAGCAGAAGTCTTGCACTAAAAAAAAAGATTTCATCCTTGGTGCCATCCAGGTCTAATCTTCCAGGTTTTGTCTTGCAAAATTTGCAAGTTTGGCATGGATTGGTTTCTTGAGAAACAAAGCTTGGTCTAATGTCTCTCACAGTTGGCTGTTTCAGGAAGATGTCCTCCCTTTTTCATGCAGGGTGCTCTGTAGCAACAGGGAGGGGTTCTGCTGAGAGAGGAAAGCTTGTGAATACAGGCTAGGAAAAAAAATGTAAAATCTCCAGGGTATTTAGTTGGCTTTTCATTTTGGGAGAATTCGAATCATAGAATTATAGAATTGTAGAATGGCCTAAGTTGGAAAGGACCTTAGAGATCATCTAATCCAGACTCCCTGCCATGGGCAGGGTAATTGTGAAAACAAAACCAGACAAATTGTGAAAACAAAAACAGAGTTAAGGAAATTCCTTTTGGAGAGATTAGATAGCCACATTCATCAGCCTGCTTCATGCTGCTTGAGCAGAAGTTGCATAAATACAGATTGACCCCATGTTGCAGTAACACTTCTCCCCTTTTAAGCACTTGCTGTTTAAAACAATTCTTCACTCTCCAAAATCTCTCCCAATATTTTTTGCCCGGTGGCAGTTCCAAAATGCCTTAACTGCTTCCCGCCCTGTGCAAACTCCGCATGGGATGACTGTGCCACGTCTACAACACTTTTACTTCTCAGCACATCTGTTGCATGGTGATAAGATGAAAAATGTTTCTCCTATAAGGGAATGAAACAAAAAAAAACAATCAAAGAGTACGTGGGTAGTAACTGAGCTATGTCAATTTGCTCTGTCTACATGGAATCGAATCTGCTGCCGTTAATTGCAGTGAAATTGAAGTTAATATTGAAGACAAATTTCTCCTCTGCTCTCTTTGCATCCAAGACGCTGCTCCCAGAAGCAGAAAGGCAGCACAAGCGACTGCAACTGCCTCCTGACTTCCTCGTAGAGTTCTCGTCTCCTCTCGTTTGCTCATCGGCAGTCTCGCTCCTCTCATTGCCAGGGAGATCTTGCAAATATGACAACATTCCCGAGACAAATTATCTCCATTCGGAGTTAATTTCTGTTTCTCAGCAGGGCTCCGCCGTGACCCTGCTGGGTTTGGAAATGCTGCTGTTTGGTTAATAGATGAATGTTTTGTGGATGGCTGTGCCTGTGCTCCGCTGGTGCCAAGTTTGGCTTCCTCTGCTCCCCCCTCGCCTCCTCGCTCGCAGCCAACATCGCGAGACCTAAATGGATTTATTCACAGGACGGTGACTTGACTGTCATTAGCACGGGGAAAATAATGGATGAGCAAGCGATAAAACAAAATGCTCATTCTCTGCCATCCATAACTGCCTGGGAGGTCTCTTAAAGATGTGCTGTAGGGAGCCATCTGCTCGGAGGGGGAGAGGAGACTGTCGGGAAACGATGCACAAGTTAGAAATGGGGAGAGAACATCTATAATATCATCCAGACCATTTGCTGAGCGGGACCTGCTCGTTACTGCTATGCCCGCTCTGGCTGGGAGTTGAAGAATGTCATCGCCGTGGTTATTGGACATTCCTCGTAATGAGCTGATCCTTCACTTCCCAGTTTGATTTCAGAGTTTTTTTTGTCTTCGTCCTAGAATGTGATTTCGGGAGGAAAGACAACTTCTTTTTCACACTGCTCTTCTGCTGTATTTTGGAATTTTGCGTTTGGGGTTTTGCGTTTCTGTGTTTTGTATTTGGGATTTTGCATTTCTGCGCTGCGCCGGAATTCCTGAGTTACGAGCAGATGGTTGCTAAACTGCTGAGTAGGTCATTTCGTTCTTTTTTTGCTCCTTGAAGGGAAGTATTCATCATGCAGTGTGGGAAACTGCGAAGTGCCACTGAATGCTTGGAATTCGTTTGGGGTTTTTTTGGATTAATGTGCAGGTCTTGGGGCAGATCATGATAAAATACTGTAGCAGCGTAGCTGGGAGCTTGTGAGCCTGGTTATTGTGGTTGTGAAAGAGGGAGAGGACAAAGGTGGGTGAAGGAAGGGTTTCCCTGAGGTGTAATTCAGGGTTTATCTATAGGAGTGTTCCTCAACACACGACATTTGATTTTGCAGTGCAGCTGGCTCCTAACACAAACATTTGTCACTGAGCTTGGCCCCCCTCCAGACCTTGCTTTGTGTTGAAAAGTATTACATGGAGCTCGAGGAGAGGTTTTATTTTTTCCATCCCTCTCTATATGAATAAGATGGCAAAAGTTGCTTTTGCTGCTTTGGCTTGGGTGCAGAATTTAAACATGTCCAAACCTCTATGAGAGTCTCTGCAAAAGTCCAAGTGATCCATTTCTATGAGTTTTTAAGCTGGTGTGGCCAACCTTTCCTACTGGAGGTGGTCTCTGTTGATTTCAGGTGTTTCTTGGGTGGTTTCTCAGTTTCCATCCTCACACCACGGCTCATGCTGGGAAGCGTCTTACTTCCAAAGAGGTCCCGCAGTTGGACCCCTTGTCAAGTGGGGTCTAAGTCAAGAAGAGTTAAGTAGCTTTGGCCAAGCAGGAGAAAAAAGAGGTTTGGTCATGTTTAAATTTCGTACCCAAACCACAAGTGTCGTTGTAATTGCTACTCTCCTTTGGGAGAACTGAAGGGTGGTGTTGTCTTTTCTCCCATCTCCTGAGCAGAAGAGTTTGTCAGACCTGAATCTCCTCGGATTTTAAGTGGTCACTCGGTCACTCAGTTTTGATTAATGCAGTGTTAATACAAGCTGTCAGACACTTGGAGTGAGCTGCTTGTAGTCTCCATGCATGAGGAATTTCAAAATAATCCTTCAGGGACATCCAGGGACAGACCTGTGATCTCCTTAGTCTTTGATGTGTAGAACACAAGGCTTAATTTGTTGAATAAATCACAAGTGGTGCTGTCAAGTGCAACATACGAGGTTTCTTTTTCCTCTCTTTTCTTTTTGGGCAGAGCACTTAACGCTGTTGGGCTGGGGTTGGACCCCAGTGCTGTGCGAGGGCACCCTGAACTGCCCTTAAACTGATGAACTCAGCCCCTGCTCATAGCGTAAGAGTAAATGCAGAAAAGCAAACAAACAGAATAAATGAAACTATAGAGCTTTTAATTCCTCACTTGCTTTTTGCAGGACAAGAGACAATTGATCTTTTTGCAGCTTTCCACTTAGGAAACTCTATGTAGTGCCAAGGGTTCCATAAAATGAAAATTTCACAAGACACGGGGTATTTGGATTCTGTTCCTCCTCGTGTTTAGATGGAATTTCTACGTTCCAGACTGTGCCCAAATCCACTGTATGTAGTTGGCTGGACCGTCCTGGAGGGCCTCTGCTCTGTCACCGCGTTTCCCAAAAATTGCTTTGAAAAATACAGACCTCTTACTCTATATTAATTGTAGTCAGGTTAATGAAGAGCAACGCAGGAATGAGAATTGTGGTGCTCTAAAGTAAAATCTGAGTGCCCTGTGTTTTCTGTGATCCTCCCTATATTGGGTGTTACCTTCAGAAACCCACTAGTGACATTGGCCTTGTCACTCTATGTTGTCATTTAACCCTAAAAATTAGACTTTTAGATACTCCTTCCAAAATCTGACAAATAGGCTTGTAGCAAAATGACCTCTTTCCTACCCCAGAAGCTTCCCTTGGGTGAACTGTTAAACCTTTACATGTCATTCCATGGACCTGTTGGAGCACGTCCAGAGAAGGTCATGAAGATGCTCAGGGTGCTGGAGCACCTCCGCTGCGAGGACAGGCTGGGAGAGTTGGAGAAGGCTCTGGAGACACCAAACCATTCTATGATTCCCGTATTTATTTGGCTGTTTTTATTTCTTGTGGCCTTCTGCATTTCCATTGATTCATTTTGAATTTAGATCACAGTTACAGCCTTTGCATTGGTGTCCACGTAGACGACACAAATCCAGGGGCACGATATCATCTTCTTTGGGGGGCTCAGTCCTTCCCAGTCGTTCTCCATCTACTTTTTTTCCCCCAGTTCCTTTAATTTTTTCATCAGCCAGCTGCCCTTGTTGTGGTTACTGTGTCTTTCCACGATCATCTCTCCTCCACGTAGGGCAGGTGTAAGCAAGAAATTTTTAATAGTTAGGTGTGCTTTGAATGCTGGACTCCAAGACTGACGAAAATAGAATATATATATAAAAAAATAGTATATATAAAAATAATACAGACGGCTCTTACTCTCCAAACTGGGCTAGCCATATGAAAACATGTATTAAAAAGCAAGGTTCGCCCTACTTCCAAAACTGATGGCCTGCTTCTGAGAATCATTAATTTCATGGTCCACATTTAATTCGTGTTATATTGCAGCTGCTAATGATGTTCTAGAGCAGGTATTGCAAAGGAGAAAGAAACCTGCCGCTCGGTGCGCCAGAAATAAATCGTCACCTTGCCGTGGGTTTACCTGTAATTGGGAGAGATGTGTAAAAGCCTAAGAGGAGCCACTTGTGGGAATATTCAGCGGGGCTGGAAATGTCAGGGACAAGCTTTTCAGCTCCTGCAGTACAAACCATGCTCGAAGCAACTGGATATTATTCCTTCCCATTGCAGCCCTGCACAAATGTATATTGATTAATAAGGGAGGAGCGTGGCCTGTGCCTGGCACTTTTGAGTGATAAACAGTTATGCAGCAGTAAAGAGGGTATATTAAAGGGTAAGAGCTAATGACTTTTCTTGTGTATGTAACACCGTAAAACCAGCGTGAAGCTACAGCTATTTTATCATGCTGCTAATGTCCCTGACAACATTCACTTGGTGGGAGTGGATGAATGGAAATCCATTTAGAGAGGTAAATTAAAATACCTTAAAAAATGCCTTTAATAATAGCTGCAGAACTCAGCAGGATCCCAGAAGTGAGAGATACAAAAGACCTATTAAGTTATCCAGTCCATCTCCCTGCCAAGGCAGCCGTATTCCTTATTATGCGGTTCCCACTGTATCATCCAGTGGAGATTTAAATGTCTCGAGTGCCAGTGCCTCTGACGGGAGAGTAATCTAAAGGCTGGGAGATTGGACTGTCACAAACTTTCCCCTGCCTGCAACTTTATTTTTCCTTCCCTGCTCATCTCCTGCGCCACACGCAGGTGTGCAAGGGGAATAAATGGACGGAAACCTCATCCAAGCTCCTGGCTAAAAGTTGATGTACCAAGAATTCCCATTTTGTGGGGAATTTAGGAGATTTGAATAGCTACAGTGTTTTTTCTGGAGGGACTGAGTTGCATTGCTAATTTTGAAGAAGAAAATTTTAGATATTTCTGTGTCGGAGCTTCTGGGATGGCGAGGTGGTTTTGTTGGGCTAGTTGTTTTCTAGCATACCTTGGGCATCTCTTTGCCATGAAACATATTTGAGCTCGAAATCAGAATAAATGCATCTGATCTCCAGTGTAATCAGCCATCGAGGTTCACCCAGTAATCGCTGCATCAAGCCTGTAACTCCAGGTCGAATGTAACTTGTCTTCCCAACCTGGGCTTGATTTAGAGTGTTGCAGAGATGGAGAATCCAGTAGACACAAGCTGTTCATGTGCTTAATTACCTTCTCTGTTAAAAAAAAACCCATGCAGCTCATTTCTGCTCTGGTATGATCCAGCTCCAGCTTCCATCTACTGGATCTCATCGTGGCTGGCTTAGAAGGCTGGAATAAAATAAATAAGGAGTTTGAAAACTATTGTAATGGCATAGGCTTTCAGGAGGTCAAAAAGAAAAGGGTTTTTTTTCCATTTTCTGTGCAAATGCCTGAACAGGAGGAGTGTCATGGTAACCAGCAAGCCTTGTTCATCTGGGCTACACAGAGCGAGCAGTTGAGCGAAGCATTTCTCGCAGGAAAAAGCTTTTTATATGTGGTTATGTAGTCACATTGTTCTGTCTTGATGGTGGCAAAATTGGTGTCGGGTGGGACAGATGAGCTGTAATCTTGTATGTGAGTGAGCACCAGTCTACAGTGGTCACTAGGGTAGTGGAGAAGAGCTGAAGAACATCACCCAGATGTGAAGTCCATATCCTACGTGACATAAGAAGGCGTGAAGGTAGATTCTGGCCAATTCTGACCTGCAGTGCTTTAAGAAGAGACTCAGTTTAATGAGAAATGGGGAAAATCTTTCTAAGAAAACTTCTCCGTGCAGCTTCCTTGCTGGATGCAGGGCGCAGTTTGAAAATACTCATGGTGGACTCCTCTTTGCTTTAAATCATTACCGATTGATTGCATGTTCGCTGGACTTCAGCAGGATTGGCCACAATTAATGTTAACTTTGTGTGTAATAGAGGCTCGTGTGTTCAAACCATGGACTCTGTGAAATCCCAAATCGTAAATATAGTGTTTAGAGGAAGAAAACAGTTCTTTTGCAAAGGCCGTACAGTAATAAGCAGATTTCGCAGTATTTATTTAAAGTACATTTTGCTCTTTGTCAATATTCTAG
The DNA here is from genome assembly GCF_000703405.1 of Apaloderma vittatum. Classification (NCBI taxonomy): domain Eukaryota; kingdom Metazoa; phylum Chordata; class Aves; order Trogoniformes; family Trogonidae; genus Apaloderma; species Apaloderma vittatum. The sequence continues at coordinate 21,835 of NW_009696153.1, forward strand.
AGCACGGGAGCAAATATTTTCTGGATCACACAATGCCAGGTAAGTAAGAGCTATCCCAGAGCTTGTCTGTACATTCAGTTTATTGCTGCAGCGTCACATTTAAAGGTGAGAGAGAAACAGGGTGTATCCAGGACCTCTCAGAATAAAGCCCATAAAACCAAAAACATCACCACCAGTGAAAAAGTCAGAGTTCTAGTTTTTAAAAAAAAAAGAAACAACTGAGAGTGAGGAGCATTCTGGAAGCAAAGTTGTAGTAGGATGTAGTATAACCATAGTAACAGGCAGGATTCTGCACAAGTGATACTGGAATAATGAATTTTGCTGAAAAAAAAAACCCCAAACCTGCTGTAGGAGAAAAGCCGGCTATCAGATTTTGAGACCGTAAAAAAGAGGTTTGCATTTAAACACGTATTTGAATTGATACATACTAAAAACTCCAGCCCTTTGTAAACCCTGGATGTGGCACAGAAGAAAACAAATTGAAAAGCCCCCTTATCACTCAGTGTGAAATAACCAGTAATCAGTAAAACAGACGATTTAGGCTATCATCTTTCCTCTTTTAGCTGAAAAAGAAATATATTCTAGTTGGTTCAGGGTTGGTTTGTTTTCTTCTTCTATTTTAGTGGAGGGATCCACAGCACTGATATATTGAAAAAGGGGGAGATGGGCTCCCCACAGCAGTGATGGAGCTGGGGCAGCACCCAGCTCTCCTGCCCGCTCCCCCGTGTTAGCTCTTTTTTAGACATCAAGTAGATTTAAGCAGCCAGCTCATAGGAATATTCAAGGAAAACTGGGTCTCCCCCTCCTAATTTTCAGTTCTGAATGATTTCCATCTCCGACTCTGCTCTGCCAACACATAATATCGTCTCATGAGACAAGAGAATAGTGATTTCAGCACCCTCGCAAGATATTTACGGTGAAGGGCGTGGTTTAATGGTGATCACAGGGCTAGGAAAAGGTTGGACTCAATGATCTTGAAGGTCTCTTCCAGTCAAAACTGTTGTATGATTCTGTGCTTCTGTGTTTTTATGATCTTATGATTCCATGTTTCTGTGTTTCTATGATTATATGATTCTGTGATTCTCTGTTTCTGTAATTCTTTGATTCTGTGATTCTGTGATTCTATGATTCTGAGATTCTGTGATTCTGTGATTCTGTGATTCTATGATTCTATTATTCTATGATTCTATGATTCTGTGATTCTATGATTTGTTAAAGCCGCTGGAATTTAGGCAAAGGGAGCAAGTGCATTTGTGGGTTTTATCTCCATCTCCCATTGCCCTTCAAGGCACCGGTATTTACCAGCTGACAAGAGCCCGTCCAGGTGTTTAAGCATCTCAACTGGTAAAGCAGAGCACCAGGAAAGCAGAAGCACACGCTGGGAGATCGCTGCCAAGCTCCGTTTCACCCGCCTGCCGGGTAACAAACCGTTATTAATTGACAGCAGAATAACCAAATTGCAACTGGCAGCCTCACGCTGCGGAGCATCGCGGGTCAGAGCGCCGGGGGGAAGACGAGGTGGCGGGTGGGAAGCAGGACGGGTTTCCTATTCTGGAGCTGGGATGTGGTTTTGGCGAAGCTGCTGAAAGCCCGTTAAGTCTCTGTAAATGTCCTAATAAAATGAATCCTAGTGTTAATGAATCACAGAATCAAACAGCCCAGCTGGAAGGGATCTGGAAAGATCATCTGGTCCAGAGTCTGGTGGGAAAGGGAGTTGAGGTTATCCAGCACCTTCTCCAGTCGCATCTTGAAACCCTCCAGCGACGAGGATGCTGCCACATCCCTGGGGAGGTTTTTCTAGTGAGTGATTGTTCTCACTACACAAAATGTCATTTTTATGTCAATATGAAACCTCTCTCAGTGCAACTTGTACACATTGTGCCTCGTCTTCTCCATGTGGTTCCTTATGAAGAGAGTGCTCCTGTCCTTTTTGTAGCCCCCCTTTAAGTAGTCATAATAAAATCAACCCCAGATTCCCCTAGACCCGGGACCCTATATGGTATTTGGGGAATTGCACATTTTTGTGCAGGATTCTGTATGCTAGGCCATTATCTAAGAGCACATTGAGCTCAGTTCTCTCTCCCCAGCCCCATTATAGCTCCTTGCATCTGGTGGCATTATGCTGGTGTGATGCCCAAGCGATGGTGAGGTGGGTTTCGAACATTTCAATCCCCTTTGCACTCCCGCTGTGCCAGGGGAAATGTTGAGCAGCTTCTGGCTTCATTTCAGGCCAAGCAACTTCCAGCCTGGAAGCAGCGGAGGTGGAGCTGCTGAGCAGAAAGACAAAAAAACCATAATTTTAAAAATCAATGTCCCAGGTTCCCTGAGACTGGTGGGAGCATTTTCCCTAAACGTCCTGTGTTATTTGAACACTTGCATTGGGCACAACACGGACAGCACTTTGGCAGCTGCCTGCAGAGAGATGTGGAGAGATGGGATGGGAATGGCCAGTGCTACCATATGGAGAGTGGGCCCGGCGGGGAGTAAGGAAGGGTGAAGTTTTGATGTGAGAAAAGAGTCATAGAATCATAAAATGGTTGAGGTTGGAAGGGACCTCAAAGCTCCTTTCATTCCAACCCTCCTGCCATGGGCAGGGAAACCTTGCCCCCGACCAGGTTGCTCAAAGCTCTGTCCAACCTGGCCTTGGACATTGCCAGGGAAGGGACATCCACAATTTCTCTTGGCAACCTGTTGCCATGTGTCATGACCCTCACGGTGAAGAATTTTTTTCCCAGTATCTAATCAAAACCTCCTCTCTTTCAATTTGAAACCATTTCCCCTTGTCCTATCACTGCCCTCTCTGATAAAGAAAACCTCCCCTTCTTTTCTGTAAGAACTTTGGATTTTTGCTGGATGATGTTTCCTTGGGATCTTGGTTAAAGATGGGGACTCTCTTAGTGTTTGGCTTTCCCTGGTGCACACCGTGGGGCAGGGATGGCACCAGGGCTGCACTGGGGCTCCTGAGGGTATGGCTTTGTCATAGAATCACAGAATTGTCGGGGTTGGAAGGGACCTTAAAGATCATCGCGTTCCACCCCCCCTGCCATGGGCAGGGACATCCCCCACTAGATCAGACTGCCCAGAGCCCCATCCAGCCTGGCCTTAAAAACTCCCAGGGATGGGGCTACCACCCCCTCTCTGGGCAACCTGTGCCAGGGTCTCACCACCCTCATGGGGAAGAACTTCTTCCCAATGTCCCATCTGAACCGACCCATCTCCAGCTTCAATCCATTCCCTCTAGTCCTACCACTACCTGACAGCCTAAAAAGCTCCTCGCTAGCTTGCAAGGCGCTTGAGCCCAACAGCGAGATGCCGAGACGTCATGTCACACCTCACGGGCCGTCAGACGGATGCAGAGCTGCGTGCCCATCAGCGTCACTGCTTCCATCCCAACCTGTCCAGAAACGTCCTCAAGTTCATTTCTGCAGCTGATGGCAGAGTGAGGGATCTCCCTAACACCCACAAGCACTACAAAAAAGCAACATCAGCCTTCCTGGCAGGAAAGGAGACACTCCACAGTCTCCTAAACCACTTTCCAAGTGCAGCCCCCAGCTCTTCACCCCACCTCCACAGGAGGAACCAGAGCAGTTCGTGGGGGAGTTTGTCACCATAATGGATGATGACACAGCACCAGAGACAGGTGAGGCTGCATCGAGCGGAACAAATCTGTATGGATGATGTGTTTCTGCTGGGGCAGGCGAAGGCTTCCTCCTCTGACACCAGGATTTATATTATTTGCAGCTCTTCCCCGAAAAGTAGTGCCCCAGCGTGGGTCACTGGAGCCCTCTGCTGAAGGCACCTTCTCAGTGCCAGGACAGGAGGATGCATAAAGCTTTGGAAAGGCAGATGCTGCGAATTTAACATTTTTGGAGGCAGCTGAGAAGCTGTAATTAAAAAAAAAAAAATTAAAATGCAACAGGAAAATGCACGAATAAATGTTGTCAGGGTGCCTGTAAGATGTAACCACCTTTGGAAATGGTCCTGAACACAGAGCTGTGGGTCAGCACTGTAGCTTGAGCAGTTTGAAAACATTTTGTCTCTCCTGTCCTGCCTTTAATTACAGCTGTGCTCCCTACAGAACTTTTAAAATTGTGGGGTGTCAGCTAAACTCCTGCTTAAAATTTAGATTAGGCTTTACTTATTTATATTTTTCCTTTAAGGCAGCCACATCGTGCACTCATCTGGTGCCTTCCTCTGCCAAGGTGTCTCAAAGAGTTTTCCAAGTGATGGGCAATGATATACTAATAATGAACAACCTCTGGAGTGCCAAGGGCTTTTCCTCCATCTGCTGGGTTTTCCAGAGCCCATCACATGGTGAAGACGTCCCTGTACAAGGACATTCCCATCTTTTGCCTTCTTCCCCCAAGAAAAGGAAGCAAGTGAACGGGCATGGGAGAAGCTGTGATTTCTGCAAGAAATAAATATTCAGGGTGAAGATTGTTCCTCCAATTCGAGTGCCTCGAGCCGAGCAGATAGAGAAAACAAAATGACAGATTGAAAACCCGAAGGTTTGTGTGGGTTTGACCTGTTGTTTTGAACTTCTTCAGCGTGTTGGGGAACCAGTTTTGTGGTACTGAAACTGCGATTTCAAGGGACCCTTAAAAACATTTCCCCAGCTGCATCGTTTGACATCGAGTGCCGCCTTGCTGTAGAGAAATTCAGTCATTTAAAAAACTTTGCCCAACACAATAAATCCCAAAGATATTACTGAAATAATACCTCTGGGTCTGCTCGTTCTCTGTCACTCGGAGCTGGTGAAAACCCTACGGTCAGAGCATAAATTTTACCTGCCCTGGAGCTGCTTTACATCATCTGAAGCTTCAGCACAACTGAGAATAAGGCTGGTATCAAGGAATAACATTAAATGTTTGCAAAATGCATTAAAGGCAAAACCCACAGCGTTAATACTGAGTGGTGCTGCTCCGTTTTATCCTCTTACCTCAGACCAGTAGCTAATGGACAGGAGGTCACAAGAAGGAATTTCCTTTTATTTTTTAGTCGCCTTAAGACTCTTTCAAAGCCTTCTCCCCGACGTGCTGGAGGAGGGATGAAACATCCCCTCGGCGTGATGTTAGGATTCAGCACCACGCAGCGTTTTCAGGTGCGAGGCGCCGAATATTGTTCCGTGGATGAGTTCCCTTGTTAGTGTGGGTTTTTTTAAAAGGCTTCATTGAAGTGGCTTGCCATAAAATTATGCTTTGATCATATCCATTTGCTCTTAATGAATCCAGATGGCTCCGAGACAACTGGATTGTAACTCTCCGTTAATACGTGCGCTGCCTTTCATTTTCTCGCGCCGAGTGTCAGAAGATCCTGTGCTGGCCCAGCTAACGAATCCAACTGCATTACCGTGGCCTAATGCACCCTAATACATAGAGTCTCCAGAGACCCATGCAGATGTGTCAGGACTGCTTTGGAAAAGGTTACAATGTTACAGAAAAAAATAGCCCTTACAGAAAAAAATAGCCCTTACATATCTGGTACCGTCTTCTTTCATATGGTAATCTCCTTTTCTCTTTCTTTTCTTCTTTCTTTTTTTTTTAAAAAATCATGCAAGTAGCTCTGTGTTTCCTTTAAATCAAAAGATCTAGTTCTAAAATCAAGATACTGGCAGGAGCTTAGCTGTGATTCTAATGTTGTTGTCGGGAGTAGAAAGCGAGTGGGAGAAAGTACATAGAAACTAGCAATACCTTCTCTTCTATAACATACAATATCCTTGGATTTTAAGTTGTTGTTTGCTCAAATGTTGAGTGACTTAAATAGAAATGGGGTGGACGGAGGCAAGATTTGATTCCTCTTCACGTGGTTGCATGTCCAGCCCATGGACGTCCTTACTATCGCAGGAGAAAACCTAGAAGGACGGATCCTTCCCCTGGTGAGCTGAGAGAGATCAGTTGGTAGCATGGGTCTGCTGAAAATCTCTAGTGAAATACCAGTCAAAAATGAAAAGTGTGATTATCCATACAAAGAGGAGAAAAGCTATGAGTTTGTTTTTCTTCCAGGCTACTGCATGAGATAGGAAAAAGTAGGTGTTTTTTTAATTTTTTTAATTCCTTATATATAAATGTTAACTTAAGGATCAGGATCAGCCCTCAGAAGGAGACCTGGGTGTGGATTGAAGCTGCACAGCAACTCCTGGTTCAAGAAGAATAAGTGCAGAGTCCTGCAGCTGGGAAGGAATAATAAAATGCAGCAGTACAGGTTAGGAGGTGAGCTGCTAGAGAGCAGCTCTGTGGAGAAGGACCTTGGAGTCTTGGTAGACAACAGGTTGTCCCTGGGATAACAACGTGCCCTTGTGGCCAAGAGGGCCAGTG